>NW_028318941.1:930000-1072500 GCF_062004578.1 Staurois parvus
GATGGGCATATTCTATTTTAAGGGGCACTCTGATGGGCACATTCTATTTTAAGGGGCACTCTGATGGGTACATTCTATTTTAAGCGGCACTCTGATGGGTACATTCTATTTTAAGGGGCACTCTGATGGGTACATTTATATTAAGGGGCCCTCTGATGGGTACATTCTATTTTAAGGGGCACTCTGATGGGTACATTTATATTAAGGGGCACTCTGATGGGTACATTCTATTTTAAGGGGCACTTTAATGGGCACATTCTATTTTAAGGGGCACTCTGATGGGTACATTCTATTTTAAGGGGCACTCTGATGGGCATATTCTATTTTAAGGGGCACTCTGATGGGCATATTCTATTTTAAGGGGCACTCTGATGGACATATTCTATTTTAAGGGGCACTCTGATGGGCATATTCTATTTTAAGGGGCACTTTGATGGGCACATTCTACTTTAAGGGGCACTCTGATGGACACATTCTATGTTGTGCTCATCAGAGTGCCCCTTAACATTCAATGTGCCCATCAGAGTGCCCCAGTCAGACTACACCCTACCTTGAGGGCAGACAGAAGCTGTGTTGGGATTCTTGCCGGACGCTTGTGTACAGGCAAGGAGCGGGAGCTGAAAGGGGTGGAGCGCACACGTCGTGCTGCCATGAGCAGGGGTGGACTGACAACTCATGGGGCCCCCGGGCAATAGGGGATCATGGGGCCCCTGTGTCCTTGCCAGAACTCAATAAAGCCTATGAAAAAGGTACCAGGGGCATCTCATGGGGCCCCCTACTGACCCCGGGCCCTCGGGCAGTGCCCGAGTTTCCAAATGGTCAGTCCGCCCCTGGCCATGACGAACACCCTTCTCAGTGGCAGATCAGTCATTACGGACTGGTGGTAGCACTGCTGGGGCCGTTCGCGGACTGCGGTCCGCCATTTAGTGACCGCTGTTGTATAGAATTTATTCATGTAGACTTCTAAAGTTCCAAAAAAGTTCCATTCAAGGTCATGCATATGACAACAAAAATCATGTTCTTGTTTTAGCATCTACATTGACCTCAAAATCTTTTACTTTTTATATTCTTGCCGTAATTTGACATAACCAACCCAAAAAAAAAAAAAAGTTCAAAAACCAACAAAAAATTCTGCTCTTTCCAGATGTTTTAATAGTAGTAACAATACCAATTATTCAGAAGACATGTAAAACCATTTCCTAAATGAATCTAAAAATATCGAGCGGGCCGATCAGGAATCTGATATCACAATGATTGAGGGTAAAAAAAAAAAATATTGTAGGCTCAAATAACCACAAAAATAGAAGAATTACCATTTAGAAGTAAAACCAGATGTGGAAGAGTGTTCCCGTTTGCACTGATTACGTAGAAAAATACAAGGTGAGCATCTGTATTGTGGGTATACAGTTTAATGTGTTCATGTAATCAGTCAGGTTATGAGATTTAAAAAAAATAAAAAAATGTTTTATTACAGGAGACAACATAAATTTTGTAAAAAAATTTGGTAAAAAAGTCAGGGCTAACGTACTGTACATTATTATTCACAAATAACTAATATTTTTTTTTTTTCATTTAATTTGGCTGAAGGTCTGTTTTAAATATACAGTCATGGCCGAAAACATTGGCACCCCTGCATTTCTGTCAGATAACTCACCATTTCGGCCAGAAAATTGTTGCAATTGCAAATGTTTAGGCATTCTCATGATCAATTTTTCTCTTTTGTCCACGTCCAGGGAGATTAGCTACAGTGCCGTTGGCTGTAAACTTCTTGACAATGTTGTGCACAGTGGACACAGGAACAGTAAGATCTGTTAACTGATACAGGGGAGTTTAACCTCCCTGGCGGTATGATTATTTCAGATTTTTGGTGCTGAAAGCAGTACCATTTTTTTGCATGGAAATATGTCGTTTTTTTATGGTAGGCCTGTAATTTAGGAATAACTCACCGAAATCTGTCCAGATAAGAGTCTAGTAAACATCCCGGGTAGGATAAAACTTGAAACACAAAATCATAAATTATAATTTAATAAATAATCATAAAAAATAATGATATGATAATGATAAATTTAATTAAATAATATAATCAAACCAAAAACACTGAAATTTGAAATATAGCGCCAAGTTCGCACATCGCTGAGCAAAGTCGCAGAATCGTTTTCAGTGTCTGATGAGGAATTTCCCCCACGAATCATTATCACTCAATTCTGCAAGTGGTTCTGATTTACTATTGCTGTTCTCTAGCCGGTCTAAAACCGATTTTGACCTAAAGGGACGCTTTTTGGATGCCATGGACTTTTCTAAGTTCCAGGCAGAAAGAACGGTAAAAATGCAGGCAGGGCGCCGGACAAAGCACTCGGGACAAAATGTATGTGAAATGGTTTGATACAGCAATGTTATACTATGTAATAATCATTTTTAAAAAAATGAAATTTTTTAAAAAATTTCAAATTTGCCGCCGGTTCCGGCGCCCGTACGTCCCGACTTCACAGGAACTGGAACACGGAAGCCGGATGCCGGCATCGGCCGGAGGAGATGGCCGGGGAAGCTGCGGGGACACATCGCAGGAGCGAAGGACAAGGTAAGCACTGTAGGGACTCCCTATGCAGCGCCGCATGGTAAGCCCGAGTGTAGCTCGGGGGTTACCGCTTTTGGTACTGAAACTCTACCCCGAGCTACACTCAGGAATACCGCCAGGGAGGTTAATTGCACATTACAGGAGCATCACACATGTGGAATGCAATTATTTCTTACAATTTTGAGAAGGTGCCAATAATTGTGTCCAGTCCATTTCTGGGGTTATGCATGGAATGTTTTAGATTTGTTTTTTTGTTTCTCCACTTTTTTGTGTCATATGAATACTAACAAAAGAAATAAAGGTGAGAATGCCGAAACATTTGTAATTGCAACAATTTTCTGGGCGAAGTAGTGCGTTATCTGACAGAAATGCAGGGGGACAATATTTTTGGCCATGACTGTATAATAAGGTTGAAAGCAAACAGCCCATTAACCGTTTCGCCGCCAGAACTGCTTTTGTGTTTTTTGCACCCATGTGTAAAAAAATCCTTTTAGTCTAGAGGATTATGTAAAACCCGAAACCATGATGTGTTTTATGAAAGCAGACACCCTAGGGAATAAAATAGTGGTAGGTCCTTTTTTTTTTTTTTAAATCTCACACGATATAGTGCAATGGTTCTTAAAAGTTCACAAAAAGATACACTAAAGTGAATTTTAGGGCAGATATACGCAATGTATTACCCTATTGTTTGGTAAAATATAAAAGATGAGGTAAATGAGTAAATAGATACCAATCATGTCAAGCCTTAAAAATTGTACATCCACGAAATGGCGGCAAATTCTAGTACCCTATATTTTCCATAGGTGACACTTTCAAAGCCCCTACAGGTCATCAATTTAGAGATAACCCTGAATAATAGGCCTGGAATTGCTCTCACTCCAGTGTACACATCCATATGTAACGTGTGTAAGTGCCCCCGACACCTGCATTTATGTAAGTACATGCGTGTATGTGGAGGGGGGCTTACAAAATTTTTAAATGCTTGGGTGTAACTTTAAAGTGTTACTAAACCCCAGACCCTGCATTCATTATATCTGGTCTCCCCGGACCCTGCATTCACTATATCCGCTCTCCCCGGACCCTGCATTTACTATATCTGGTCTCCCCGGACCCTGCATTCACTATATCCGCTCTCCCTGGACCCTGCATTCACTATATCCGCTCTCCCCGGACCCTGCATTCACTATATCCGCTCTCCCCGGACCCTGCATTCACTATATCCGCTCTCCCTGGACCCCGCATTCACTATATCCGGTCTCCCCGGAACCTGCATTCATTATATCTGCTCTCCCCGGACCCTGCATTCACTATATCCGGTCTCCACGGACCCTGCATTCACTATATCTGGTCTCCCCGGAACCTGCATTCACTATATCCCGTCTCCCTGGACCCTGCATTCACTATATCTGGTCTCCCTGGACCCTGCATTCACTATATTTGCTCTCCTTGGACCCTGCATTCACTATATTTGCTCTCCCTGGACCCTGCATTCACTATATCCGGTCTCCCTGGACCCTGCATTCACTATATCTGGTCTCCCTGGACCCTGCATTCACTATATCCGGTCTCCCCAGACCCTGCATTCACTATATCTGGTCTCCCCAGACCCTGCATTCACTATATCTGGTCTCCCCGGACCCTGCATTCACTATATTCGGTCTCCCTGGACCCTGCATTCACTATATCCGGTCTCCCCAGACCCTGCATTCACTATATCCAGTCTCCCTGGACCCTGCATTTACTATATCTGCTCTCCCTGGACCCTGCATTCACTATATCCGGTCTCCCTGGACCCCGCATTCACTATATCTGCTCTCCCCGGACCCTGCATTCACTATATCTGCTCTCCCTGGACCCTGCATTCACTATATCTGCTCTCCCAGGACCCTGCTTTCACTATATCCGGTCTCCCCGGACCCTGCATTCACTATATCTGGTTTCCCCGGACCCTGCATTCACTATATCCGCTCTCCCCGGACCCCGCATTCACTATATCTGGTCTCCCCGGACCCTGCATTCACTATATCTGGTTTCCCCGGACCCTGCATTCACTATATCTGGTCTCCCACAGTACACAGAACATGGAAATGCAATTATTTCAGTAAATATAAACTGCTAAATACCTTTTCTCATCAGCAGTTAGAGCAGACTTGTGGCTTCTATCAGTGTCCAGCAGAAGCAATAGTTACAGCTTCAGTTTTCATTCTCCTGTAGGAGGATGCAGGACCCCTGACCTCTGTCTGGAGAGTGCTGATTGGTCCTGTGCTGATCACATGCACTCTCCCTAAAAAAAAAAACAAAAAAAAACCTCTCTAGAAATGCACACTAAACTGAGCATGTGCAGAATGGCTATGGGCTCAGTCTGTCTTAGACAGGATCAAACAGCCTTTTTTACACAATGCACAATTTAACAAGCATGCTTTACTGCATCTACAGACTGATTGTACTGTTGTGGGTTTAGTAACACTTTAATTTTTTTTAAACCTTTTTTTAACTTTCTTTTTAGTAAACCTTTTTTGCAACACATAGGGAACAAAAAGTCTCTATGTGATGCATTTTTGGTGACAGATTTTCATTGATGAGATATCAGGGGTCTAATAAAACCCCTAATGTTTCGCCTGCCCTCCAATAAAACTATCAGTGTGTAGATTGCACTCCATTAGTTTCTTCTCCAAGGATACTGGCTGGGAAAAGTGATACCAAGACCTGAAAGTGGTGTTTTATATGTCACTTCCAGGTCATTAGCAGGAAGGGGAGGTTAGCGAGTGACTGCGAATGACTCACTGATCTCATTTAACTCTACCCCGGTGGCAACCTGCTGTGCCAGAGACATAGCGGGGACCTGCAGGGAGCACTGGTAGTTATGGCAGAGTGTGGAAACAATCCAGTGGCTGCAAAGCCACCAGATTGCTTACTTATGACACTCGACAGTTGGCTCGTCAGATTTACATAATTATATTGTTCCAGCTAGGACCAATGTACGTGCTATTTGTGTGGGATTCCTCTAGAACAGGGGTCTCCAAACGTTCTAGACCAGCAATGGGCAAACTACGGCCCGCAGTCCGCAGTGACCTGCTGTGACCAATGACAGCGGATCACATGACAGTTGTATACAATGGATGGCTTCATTCATGCCAACCATTGTATACTAGTGTCTAGCTGTGAATGGTCACAGCTAATCACATGCACATGTCATGTGATTAGCTGTGGCCAAATCACAGCTAAGCACAAAAAAAAAAAAAAACCTGGATGAATCGATGTCATTCAGGTAAATGCTTGCTTATAGCAAAGAAATTCTTTCCTATAAGCAAATTGTGTAAAAAAAAAAAAAAAAATACTGATCACTTCCCCAAAGTAGTACAATGTTACTATGGTAACATTGTACTACTTTGGACATAATGAAATATGAAAACAAATCTTAAAAAAAGAAAAAAAATGTAATAAAAAATTTTAAATAAAAAAAAAAAAATATATATATATTTTTTTTTTTCACACTTTCACCAGTCAGTGTCGCTGTTCACCGCCATGCCAGTTATATGGTAACGCTGTACTGCACTGGTGACAGTATGTAAAAAAAAAATTGTGAAAATTATTTTTTTTATTTTTTCATTTTCCGAAAAATTATGACAAAAAAAATACAACTTCAAAAAACTCGCCATGCCTCTTATGAAGTACGTCGGACTGTCTACTCTGCAAAAAGTGGTCATTCGGGGGATATCTGTACTATTCTGACATTCTTGGACCTCAAGAAATTAGATTGGCTGTCAGTACTTCAGGATTGATCAATATTCAGATCTATACCATAGTTTGTGAACTCTATAACTTTCCTACAAACTGAATAATACATCCTAATTTGGGTTATTTTCACCAAAGACATGTAGCAGAATACATCTCGGCCTAAATTTATGAAGAACAATTATTTATTTGCAAACTTTTATAACAGAAACAAAGAAAAACGTGTTTTGTTTTTTTTTAATTTTCGGTCTTTTTTGTTAATTTAGCAAACAATAAAAACCCCAGTGGTGATAAAATACCACCAAAAGAAAATGATAAAATTTGTGAAGAAAATGATACAATTTTAATTTGGGTACAATGTTGTATGACCGCGCAATTGTCATTCAAAGTGTGAGAACGCTGAAACCTGAAAACTGGCCTGGGGGGGGGGGGGGGGGGGGACAATTGCCTGGGATTGAATTGGTTAAACTCACTGATTTTCTTGACCCTCCAACTCAGAGCAGAGCCTGTAAGACCTACAGAGTGGTGTACAGGGCTCCCTGCTGCTTACAAGGAAATCGGATTATGTAAAGCAGACAGAGAGTAATACCCGTGCCGGGGTGAAACACATGTACCTGGAAGGCCCATCAACTCCTACCGCAGCCGGCAGAGCACAGGGTCATATCACATTTTCTCTAGCGTTTTCATAACTTCTGATACTTTAAGAGGCTTAGCGCATTCCTGGGAGTAATCCAAACCAGAATTATTCGAAACACATTATACATTTCAGGAGACACCATTTATTTAGAAGCCATAACGACCAATTATGTTCTGTATGGAACACTGGAAAACATATACAAAATGCAAATAAGGTTGCGGTCTGTTGAACCGTGAAGTGCTGAGGTCTGTTGAGTGAATGGTTAATCCCGGTGTTCACCTAGATGTGAAATCTGACGCCAACCCAATCCCAACAGTGGCTACTAGATTTGATCTCCGTTTCAGATGATGAAGTCAAAGTGAATTTCATGGACTCGTGTGGCCAGATATGAATGCAAATTTGAGTTACTTTTGGTGATTTAGGTTTTTAAATCTGGAATATGCAGCTCAGTTCTGGGCACCAATTCACAAAAAAAGAACATTGGGGAACTGGAGAAAGTACTGAGAAGGGCAACCAAACTGATATGAGGCATGGAGGAGATCAGCTATGAGGAAAGATTAGAAGAACTGAATTTATTCTCTCTTGAAAATAGGAGATTAAGGGGGGATATGATCACCATGTACAATACATAAGGGGGGATATGATCTCCATGTACAATACATAAGGGGGGATATGATCTCCATGTATAATACATAAGGGGGGATATGGTCTCCATGTACAATACATAAGGGGGGATATGATCTCCATGTACAATACATAAGGGGGATATGATCTCCATGTATAATACATAAGGAGGGATATGATCTCCATGTATAATACATAAGGGGGATATGATCTCCATGTATAATACATAAGGGGGGATATGATCTCCATGTATAATACATAAGGGGGATATGATCACCATGTATAATACATAAGGGGGGATATGATCACCATGTATAATACATAAGGGGGATATGATCTCCATGTATAATACAAAAGGGGGGATATGATCTCCATGTATAATACATAAGGGGGGATATGATCACCATGTATAATACATAAGGGGGGGATATGATCTCCATGTATAATACATAAGGGGGGATATGATCTCTATGTATAATAAATAAGGGGGGATATGATCTCCATGTATAATACATAAGGGGGGATATGATCTCCATGTATAATACATAAGGGGGATATGATCTCCATGTATAATACATAAGGGGGATATGATCTCCATGTATAATACATAAGGGGGATATGATCTCCATGTATAATACATAAGGGGGGATATGATCACCATGTATAATACATAAGGGGGGATATGATCTCCATGTACAATACATAAGGGGGGATATGATCTCCATGTATAATACATAAGGGGGATATGATCACCATGTATAATACATAAGGGGGATATGATCTCCATGTATAATACATAAGGGGGGATATGATCTCCATGTATAATACATAAGGGGGGATATGATCACCATGTATAATACATAAGGGGGGGATATGATCTCTTGTATAATACATAAGGGGGAATATGATCTCTATGTATAATAAATAAGGGGGGATATGATCTCCATGTATAATACATAAGGGGGGATATGATCTCTGTGTATAATACATAAGGGGGATATGATCACCATGTATAATACATAAGGGGGGATATGATCTCCATGTATAATACATAAGGGGGGATATGATCTCCATGTATAATACATAAGGGGGGATATGATCACCATGTATAATACATAAGGGGGGATATGATCTCCATGTATAATACATAAGGGGGGATATGATCTCCATGTATAAATACATCAGTGGTTCATATAGTGAACTCGGTGTAGAGTTATTCACCCTGAGGTCATCACAGAGGACAAGGGGACGCTCTTAACGTCTTGTGGAAAAGAAATCTAATCTCCACGGAAAGGTTTCTTCACAGTAAGAGCTGTGAAAATGTGGAATAGACTCCCTCAAGAGTTGGTTGTGGCCAGCTCAGTAGATTGCTGTAAAAAAGTCCTGGATACTTCTTGGATACACAGAATATAACTGGATATAACATTTATAGGTAAAGTTGATACAGGGAATATCCTCTTGGGGGATCAGGAAGGAATTTTTTCCCCTGCAGGAGCAAATTGGATTATAACTTTTTTTTTCTTTTTTATGGTGGAACTGGATAGACTTTTGTCTTTTTTTAGCCAGACCAACTATGTAAAGGTGTAAAGGATAAGTTCACTTTTCATAACATGTTACACTCATATCCAGGATACGATTGGACCGCCCCTACACCCCCCCCCCATCCCTTGTGACAGTTATCAGAGGATCTTCTCCAATAGTGCCCCATCATTGGTATCAGTGGAAGGAATAGTGCCCCATCATTGGTATCAGTGCGGGGAATAGTGCCCCATCATTGGTGTCAGTGGGAGGAATAGTGCCCCATCATTGGTGTCAGTGGGAGGAATAGTGCCCCATCATTGGTGTCAGTGGGAGGAATAGTGCCCCATCATTGGTGTCAGTGGGAGGAATAGTGCCCCATCATTGGTGTCAGTGGGAGGAATAGTGCCCCATCATTGGTGTCAGTGGGAGGAATAGTGTCCCATCATTGGTATCAGTGGGAGGAATAGTGCTCCATCATTGGTGTCAGTGGGAGGAATAGTGCTCCATCATTGGTGTCAGTGGGACGAATAGTGTCCCATCATTGGTATCAGTGGGAGGAATAGTGCTCCATCATTGGTGTCAGTGGGACGAATAGTGCCCCATCATTGGTGTCAGTGGGAGGAATAGTGCCCCATCATTGGTGTCAGTGGGACAAATAGTGTCCCATCATTGGTATCAGTGGGAGGAATAGTGCTCCATCATTGGTGTCAGTGTGAGGAATAGTGCCCCATCATTGGTGTCAGTGGGAGGAATAGTGCCCCATCATTGGTGTCAGTGGCAGGAATAGTGCCCCATTAATGGTATCAGTGGCAGGAATAGTGCCCCATTATTGGTGTCAATGGCAGGAATAGTGCCCCATTAATGGTATCATTGGGAGGAATAGTGACCCATTAATGGTGTCAGTGGCAGGAATTATGCCCCACTGTCAATGTTAGAGGGGAGAATAGTGCCACAAGGGTTGGATAATGGAAAGCAAAGCGCTGCAGCTGGCCCCCGGGCCACAGTTTGGGGGCCACTGCTTTAGAGGCTCTAGAAACAAAAAATAATAAATGCACATTTTTTTACCTGCAGAAAAATCTGCATTTATTGTTTTTTGTTAAAAAGTGAACTTTAAATCCTTTTAAATCCTTTTAAATCCTTTAAAGGTCCATGCACAGTGACTTAAAAATCGCTGCTTCTAAAGGAGTTTGGACTGGAGATAGCGGTCTCTCAGAGCAAAGAACCTCCATTAGAGATTGCTACCTCCAGTCTAGGAGCCCCTCCATAGAGAGATTGCCTCCTTCATTCTAGAGGCCCCTCCATAGAGAGATTGTCACCTCCAGGCCAGGGACCCCTCAAAAGGCAGACTGCTACCTCCAGTCCAGGGGCCCCTGAACAGGGAGACTGCTACCTCCAGTCCAGGGGCCCCTTCATAGAGAGATTGAAAACACCAGTCCAGGGGCCCCTCCATAAGAGAGACTGCTGCCTCCAGTTCAGGGGCCCCTCCATAGGGAGACTGCTACCTCCAGTCCAGGGGCCCCTCCATAGACAGAATGCAACTTTCAGCCCAGGGGCCCCTCTATAGAGAGACTGCAATCTTCACTCCAGGGGCCCCACCATAGAGAGACTGCCATGTTCAGCCCAGGGGCCCCTCTATAGAGAAATTGCCACGTTAACCTCTAGCAACCAATAAGTAAGTGGTAATGATGAACAGTAACCAACAGTAACCAATCAGTGAGTGGTAAAGATGTGCAGTAACCTCTAGCAACCATCAGCAGGCAGAAATGTGCTGGAACCCCTAGCAACTAATCAGTGAGCCATAATGTGTGCTGTAATCTTTAGCAACCAATAAGTGAGTGGTATTGATTTGCTGTAACCTCTGGCAACCAATCGCAATCGCTGCCTGATCTGCTGCAGTAAACTGATTTTGAGTCTGGCTGCTATTTATTGTATGTCTCAAAGCAGCTGGAGAGTGAAATTGCAATGTGGAGGGGCCCAAGAAAATGGCTGCCCAGGGTCCAATGAATATTAAAGACAGCCCTGGTTGTGATGTGTTCACAGGCAGCCGGAATTTCTGCTGCAGAGGAGGGGATTGCATTATTATGTACTGCAGGAGAAGCTGGACAGGTGATCTGAGTTCCCAGCACTAGCGTGTCCCTGCAAGGTGTAGAGCCAAGTGCTGGAACTTGTTACTGCTCTGTGCTCCGGGACTCAGTCTGGACCTTTCTGCACCACTAAGAATTTTGTGCCCAGGGCAACAGCCCCTTTGACCTCATCCATGCTACACCACTGCCCTATAAAAAGCAGTGCCTAAACAAGGACCCTTATGGCAAGACCATAAGCAATTATTTTAATTAAAGTTGCAGATCCAAAAAGATTGCAAACAATATTTGAAATGATATTAACATACAATATATTGCCAAAAGTATTGGGACAGCCCTCCAAATCATTGGATTCAGGTGTTCCAATCCCCTCCATGGACACAGGTGTATACAATCATCACCTAGGCATGCAGACTGCTTGTACAAACATTGGTGAAAGAATGGGTCGCTCTCAGGAGCTCAGTGACTCCAAGCGTGGTCCCGTGATAGGTTGTCACCTGGGCAATAAGTCCATCCGTGACATTCCCTGGCTACTAAATATTCCACGCTCAACTGTTAGTGGGATTATAACAAAGTGGAAGCAACTGGGAACAACAGCAACTCAGCCACCAAGTGGTAGGCCATGTCACATGACAGGGCGGGGTCAGCGCATGCTGAAGCGCACAGTGCGCAGAAGTCACCAACTGTCTGCAAAGTCAATAGCTAAAGACCTCCAAAATTGGTGTGGCCTTCAGATTAGCGCAACAACAGTGCATAGAGAGCTTCATGGAATGGGTTTCCATGGCCGAGCAGCTGCATCCAAGCCTCACATCAGCAAATGCAATGCAAAGCATCGGATGTCGTGGTGTAAAGCACGCCGCCACTGGACTCTAGAGCAGTGGAGACGTGTTCTCTGGAGTAACCAATCATGCTTCTCTGTCTGGCAATCTGATGGATGTGGATTATAATGTGGGGTTGTTTTTCAGGGGTAGGGCTTGGCCCCCTAGTACCAGTGAAGGGATCTCTTAAGGCATCAGCATACCAAGACATTTTGGACAATTTCATGCTCCCAACTTTGTGGGAAGAGTTTGGGGATGACCCCTTCCTGTTCCAACATGACTGCACACAAAGCAAGGTCCATAAAGACATGGAGGATACACTTTGGGGTGGAGGAACTTGACTGGCCTGCACAGAGTCCTGACCTCAACCCCATAGAACACCTTTGGGATGAATTTGAGTGAAGACTGCAAGCCAGGCCTCCTCCCCCGACATCAGTGCCTGACCTGACAAATGTGCTTCTGGAAGAATGGTCCAACCTTCCCATAGACACCCTCCTAAACCTTGTGGACGGCCTTCCCAGAAGAGTTGAAGCTGTTATAGCTGCAAAGGGCGGGGCCAACTCAATATTGAACCCTACGGACTAAGACTGGGGGGGCATTAAAGTTCATGTGCGTGGAAAGGCAGGCCGACCAATAATTTAGGCAATATAGTGTATCAAAGCTTATTTTAGATTTTAGTGATTGAACTTCGATCTACTTTAAATTCACAATCGCACCACCAAGACTGGTTCCCAACCCACCCAACCCAATTTACACGTTTCCAGCCTGAGTACATTATAAAGCAAAATCCAGGGAGACTGATTGTTTATACCCAGCATGAAAAGACATTAAACATACATATATGTGCACATGTAACTCTTGTGTAATCAAATGTCTTCCCGAGGTTTATCCTGCACGACTTTTAAACACAAACCAAGCTTTACAATTCCTAAAGAAACAATTTTTAAATAAAAAAAATAGGCTATTTATTTGTAGTGCAAATGACTCTTCAAAGGTTGTAAGAAAATGTATTTATGCGTCTTTTGCGAGTCCCGTAAACAGTCCATGTTTGTTATGCAACGAGCTGCATAAATAAACGGTAAGAGGCCAAATCAGAAAGACATTAATAGCCGTACAAGTATCCTAATTATCCCTTCCAACAAGGTGAAAAAAGCACTTTTCATGGGCTGAAATTAATAGATCGCTGCAGGGAAAAAATAAACACCTTTTTGGAAACGGTAGGCGGGTGTCGCGATTAACCCTTTAGAGGAGAAATCCAAAAACCCGCATAACACTGAAAGTGATGCAAAACGTTTGCTGTTATAAACTTGTAACGTCGTAATATCCAAGACTGCAAAAAAGAATGATTAGAAATTATGTTTTGAAAAAGAAATGGTTTAGAAACAAATTTCTAAAACAGTGGATCTCGGCCAGGACTTTTTTTTGTCATTTTTTTTTCCCAAAACCTTCTGTGATGCCCCAACAGTAAAAAGAAAATGTATGCTAACAATAAATATATAGGAATACAAAATGTGGGTTGAAATGAAGGAAGTCTCTGGATGGGACTGGTTGTCGTTGCAGGGGGATGGAGGTTCTGGAGGGGGTTAGGGGACTCCCCAACAGACTTGGTGGCCCTGTAGGGGATGTGGGTTATGGAGGGAGCTGGGGGTAACTATGGGGCATGGGGTCTCTGGAGGGTGCTGGGGAGCGCTCCCCAGAGGGCTGAGGCTTTATAATGGCAAGGTGGCCCACAGGGAAGAAAAATATATTTGAAATATCTTTGAAAAATATGCTTCCCAAATATATTGCCATATATTTGAAACGCTACAATTTTGGCCATACTCAATATATTTAAAAAAAATAATAATATATATATATATATACTGCATGTTGAAATGCGTTTTTTATTACAAAATATATGAAAAATATTTTTTAAAATTCTTTTCAAATATACTGTATGTCTTTAAAAACACAATTTTTGGAATGTATTTACAAATATATGCAAAACTATATGTTAAAATGACTTTTTTAGATGTTAAAAAAAAATCTGAAGAATATATTTAAATAATATATATTTTTAACATATAAAAAGGTCATTTTAACATATATTTTTACATATATTTGTAAATGCATTCCAAAAAAATGTAGATTTGTATTTTTAAAGACATACAGTATATTTGAAATTTATTTTTAAACATATTTTTAATATATTTTGTAATAAAAACACATTTCAACATGCAGTATATATATTTATTGAAATATCTTTTGAAATTTATTGAATATGGCCAAAATTGTAGTATTTCAAATATATGGCAATATATTTGGGAAGAATATTTTTAAAATATATTTCAAATATATTTTTCTTGTGGCTGTTTGGCACTGTGGACACTGTTGGGGGCATCAAGCTAGGGGACTCTGCAAGGGGCTGGAGAGAAGTATGAGAAGTTGGTGAACACTGCTGGAACTGAGTGCTCATAAGGGACGTGGGGGCACTGTGGTGGAATTGTAGAAGATGATGTTTCTGGAGGGAGCTGCAGGCAACTGTTGGGAGGGGTTTCCAGAAGGGCTTGGGAATCTCTCCAGAAGGCTGGGGACTTTGCAGGGGCAATATGGAAGCCTGGAGAGCACTGCAGAGGTTGGTTGGCACTGTTGGCAAAGTTGGGGGCATCAAGTTAGGGGACACTGTGAAGGACTGGGGGGCACTGTGAGAGGTTGGCGGCCATTGTGGGGACTGAGTGCTCTTAGGGGGCCTGGGGGAATTATAAAGGGTTGAGGGGCAAGATTTAAAAAGTTCAAAACTGCTGAAGAGGCAATACAGAGTCGAAAAAATATTTTCTTAGAAATAAAAATTGTTTAGGGACAATTATTTGAAAAAGGTTCTCAGCCTTATTGAGATCGGGATAAAGTACATTCTTCCAAAACCTGCCCCAGCTTTAAAAATAATGTTTATACTCACACAATAACATTATGGGAATATAAAATATGTATTAATAAAGGTATAAAATATAATTCCCACGCTCCAATCCACAACAATATGTGTCACCTCAAAAACATATATACTGTATGTAGCGGTATCAAAAAGTTGAGACTAGATGGCAGCACAAGGCTGCACAAACAGTCACAGTGAGCACCAACCTTTATAAGTCTGTGTGCCAAAAAACATTGTCCTGTGTACATCAGGAGCTGTGCAACTGGTGCTATTCTGACCACATGAGTTACCACGCCTGCTATTTCATCATGGACAGCAAGTTAGAACAAACAGCAAATGTGGAATTTTGCTTGAAACTGGGCAAATCTGCCACAGAGACGTTTGACCTGATGAAACAAATGTGTAAAAAGAGATGAAGAAGCTGCACCCTACCTATCACCAACTTCCAATCTCCAGAAGATACACACCTACTCCCAGCAAGTGCTAAATAGAATAAAATGAATAAAGCTGCCATATATAAATAAATATAAAGCAAAACAAGCAAATATACATTTTCCCCCTTTGGGGCAGCACAGTGGCTAAATGGTTTGCACTTCCACCTGGCAGTACTAAAAATCCCAACCCAGAACTAAGACAAATGTTTTTCTTAGTTTCTATTATAACATTTTGCAAACAGGTAATTTTTCTCCTTCACTGATGCGTGTTGATGAGGCTGCACTGATGAGCAGCACAGATGGGCACTGATATGCAGCAATGATGGGCACTGATATGCAGCAATGATGGGCACTGATAGGCGGCACTGATGTGCAGCACTGACGGCACAACTGCTGGGCAGCACTGATGGGTGGCACTGATGAGTGGCTCTGATGGGCACAGATGAGCACTGATAGGTGGCATGGCAGGGCACTGATCATCGGTGCAGATCTGCTCTGCGACATCTACCGGTTATCGGCAGAACTTTCCTCATGCTGTGACAGTGTGAAGTAAGTGCTGCACGACTAATCACGTGGTAAATCCTCTCTTGTATTAGGAGAGGTATAGACTCCAGAGAGAGAGATATCATTTCCCCCGGTACAAATCATTAGTAAGACCTCATCTGGAATATGCAGTTCAGTTTTGGGCACCAATTCACAAAAAGAACATTGGGGAACTGGAGAAAGTACAGAGAAGGGCAACCAAACTGATAAGAGGCATGGAGGAGATCAACTATGAGGAGAGATTAGAGGAACTGAATTTATTCTCTCTTGAGAAGAGGAGATTAAGGGGGGATATGATCACCATGTATAATACATAAGGGGGATATGATCTCCATGTATAATACATAAGGGGGAATATGATCTCCATGTATAATACATAAGGGGGATATGATCTCCATGTATAATACATAAGGGGGGATATGATCTCCATGTATAATACATAAGGGGGGATATGATCTCCATGTATAATACATAAGGGGGGATATGATCTTCATGTATAATACATAAGGGGGATATGATCTCCATGTATAATACATAAGGGGGATATGATCTCCATGTATAATACATAAGGGGGGATATGATCTCCATGTATAATACATAAGGGGGGATATGATCACCATGTATAATACATAAGGGGGGATATGATCACCATGTATAATACATAAGGGGGATATGATCACCATGTATAATACATAAGGGGGGATATGATCTCCATGTATAATACATAAGGGGGGATATGATCACCATGTATAATACATAAGGGGGGATATGATCACCATGTATAATACATAAGGGGGGGATATGATCACCATGTATAATACATAAGGGGGGATATGATCACCATGTATAATACATAAGGGGGGATATGATCTCCATGTATAATACATATAGGGGAGGATGTGATCTCCATGTATAATACATAAGGGGGATATGATCACCATGTATAATACATAAGGGGGGATATGATCTCCATGTATAATACATAAGGGGGGATATGATCACCATGTATAATACATAAGGGGGATATGATCTCCATATATAATACATAAGGGGGGGATATGATCTCCATGTATAATACATAAGGGGGGATATGATCACCATGTATAATACATAAGGGGGGATATGATCTCCATGTATAATACATAAGGGGGGATATGATCTCCATGTATAATACATAAGGGGGGATATGATCACCATGTAAAATACATAAGGGGGGATATGATCTCCATGTATAATACATAAGGGAGGATATGATCTCCATGTATAATACATAAGGGGGGATATGATCTCCATGTATAATACATAAGGGGGGATATGATCTCCATGTATAATACATAAGGGAGGATATGATCTCCATGTATAATACATAAGGGGGGGATATGATCTCCATGTATAATACATAAGGGGGGGTATGATCTCCATGTATAATACATAAGGGGGGATATGATCTCCATGTATAATACATAAGGGGGGATATGATCACCATGTATAATACATAAGGGGGATATGATCTCCATGTATAATACATAAGGGGGGGGGGTATGATCTCCATGTATAATACATAAGGGGGGATATGATCTCCATGTATAATACATAAGGGGGGGATATGATCTCCATGTATAATACATAAGGGGGGATATGATCTCCATGTATAATACATAAGGGGGGATATGATCTCCATGTATAATACATAAGGGGGGATATGATCTCCATGTATAATACATAAGTGGGGGATATGATCTCCATGTATAATACATAAGGGGGGATATGATCACCATGTATAATACATAAGGAGGGATATGATCTCTATGTATAATACATAAGTGGGGGATATGATCTCCATGTATAATACATAAGGGGGGGTATGATCTCCATGTATAATACATAAGTGGGGGATATGATCTCCATGTATAATACATAAGGGGGATATGATCACCATGTATAATACATAAGGGGGGATATGATCTCCATGTATAATACATAAGGGGGGGGATATGATCTCCATGTATAATACATAAGTGGGGGATATGATCACCATGTATAATACATAAGGGGGGTATGATCTCCATGTATAATACATAAGTGGGGGATATGATCTCCATGTATAATACATAAGGGGGATATGATCACCATGTATAATACATAAGGGGGGATATGATCTCCATGTATAATACATAAGGGGGGGGGGATATGATCTCCATGTATAATACATAAGGGGGGATATGATCTCCATGTATAATACATAAGGGGGGATATGATCTCCATGTATAATACATAAGGGGGGATATGATCTCCATGTATAATACATAAGGGGGGGATATGATCACCATGTATAATACATAAGGGGGGATATGATCTCCATGTATAATACATAAGGGGGGGGTATGATCTCCATGTATAATACATAAGGGGGGATATGATCTCCATGTATAATACATAAGGGGGGGATATGATCTCCATGTATAATACATAAGGGGGGATATGATCTCCATGTATAATACATAAGGGGGGATATGATCTCCATGTATAATACATAAGGGGGGGTATGATCTCCATGTATAATACATAAGGGGGGGTATGATCTCCATGTATAAATACATCAGTGGTTCATATAGTGAACTCAGTGTAGAGTTATTCCCCCTGAGGTCATCACAGAGGACAAGGGGGCACTCTTTATGTCTGGAGGAAAAGAAATGTAATCTCCAAATACAGAAATGTTTCTTCACAGTAAGAGCTGTGAAAATGTGGAATAGATTCTCTCAAGAGTTGGTTCTGGCCAGCTCAGTAGATTGCTTTAAAAAAAGTCCTGGAATCTTTCTTGGATACACAGAATATAACTGGATATAACATTTATAGGTAAAGTTGATCCAGGGAATATCCGATTGCCTCTCGGGGGATCAGTAAGGAATTTTTTCCCCTGCAGGAGCAAATTGGATCATACTTTTGCTGTTTTTTTTTGCCTTCCTCTGGATCAACTGTGGGTGTAGGATTATAACTTTTTTTTTTTTTTAATGGTTGAACTGGACGGACTTTTGTCTTTTTTCAGCCAGACTAACTATGTAGCTATGTATTATACCCCATTATATTATATTATATTATATTATATTAGGACTATTTTAGTGCCAACAGTGAGGAAGTAGTGCGGGTGGACGGCGGTCCTGGCCTCGTTTGACTTTGTCCACTGTCATTTGCATTTGATTTATTGTCGCACAGCGAGGCTGCAGCTTTACAATTGTTAAAACCATCAACTTAAGCTGCTGGGCACTTGGCACGGACATGGCAATTGCTGCTCTGGTAAAGCTGCGCGTTCTTGTAATATATCCAAGGCAACTCATAATCTGTATGTTATGTTAAAGCTGTACTCAATGGTGGACTTTAAAAAAAAAAAAAATCCCCTGCAAGCCAATGGCACAATCAGGGGCGGACTGGCAACTCATGGGGCCCCCGGGCAATAGGGGATCATGGGCCCCTGTGTCCTTGCCCAAACTCTAAAAAGTCTATGAAAAAGGTACCAGGGGCATCTCATGGGGCCCCCTACTGACCCCGGGCCCAAGTTCCAAATGGTCAGTCCGCCCCTGGGCACAATGTACTAGTATGCATCGCATGCTAGCACATTATGAAATACTTCCCTTAGAGAGAAGCCCTCCAGCGGTGCACGGTCACCATCTTCACCCGGTCTTCCTTCCTGGTTTGCTGGCTGCGGCCGTTTGAATGCGCATGTTAGTAATGGCTTACGGTACAGAGCTCTGAAGGGCGGGTACGCCATCCCTTCAGGGTGCATGTGCCGGTGATGTCACTGGCTGCATCCAGTATGAATATCTCCTAAACACTGCAAGTTTAGGAGATATCCACTGTACATACAGGTAAGCCTTACCTATAGGTTCAAGTTCAAAAGCGGAGTTTACTACCACTTTAACTGCGATGTTTCCACAGCATTAGACCACACATGACTCAAAACGCCATACTGTATGTAGCATACTGAGGACCATCACAATTTCATATGCTGTGCTATACACGACATACTGTGATCTGCCAAATTTCATATGCTGAGATATACACTGCATACCCTGGACTATCAAACACCAGACACTGTGCTATACACTGCAAACCCTGGACTATCAAACACCAGACACTGTGCTATACACTGCAAACCCTGGACTATCAAACACCAGACACTGTGATATACACTGCATACTCTGGACTATCAAACACCCTATGTTGTGCTATACACTGCATAGCCTGGACTGTCAAAACAAGACACTGTGATATACACTGCTTACTCTGGACTATCAAACACCAGCCATTGTAATATACATTGCATAGTCTGGACTGTCAAACACCAGACACTGTGATATACACTGTATACACTAGAAAATCAAACACCAGCCACTGTGATATACACTGCATACTCTGGACTATCAAACATAGACACTAATATACACTGCATACTCTGGACTATCAAACACCAGACACTGTGATATAAACTGCATAGTCTGGACTATCAAACACCAGACACTGTGCTATACACTGCATAGTCTGGACTGTCAAAAACAAGACACTGTGATATACACTGCATAGTCTGGACTGTCCAAAACAAGACACGGTGCTATACACTGCATACTCTGGACTATCAAACACCAGACACTGTGCTATACACTGCATACTCTGGACTATCAAACACCAGACACTGTGCTATACACTGCAAACCCTGGACTATCAAACACCAGGCACTGTGCTATACACTGCATACCCTGGACTATCAAACACCAGACACTGTGATATACACAGCTTACTCTGGTCTATCAAACACCAGACACTGTGATATACACTGCATAGTCTGGACTATCAAACACCAGACACTGTGATATACACTGCATAGTCTGGACTATCAAACACCAGCCAATGTAATATACATTGCATACCCTGGACTATCAAACACCAGACATTGTGATATATACTCCATACACTACATAATCAAACACCAGACACTGTGATATACACTCCATACACTAGAGACAATCAAACAGCAGACACTGATATACACTGCATACTCTCGACTATCAAACACCAGCCACTGTGCTATATATTGCATACTCTGGACTATCAAACAGCAGACACTGTGATATACACTGCATACTCTGGACTATCAAACAGCAGACACTGTGATATACACTGCATACTCTGGACTATCAAACAGCAGACACTGTGATATACACTGCATACTCTGGACTATCAAACACCAGACACTGTGATATACACTGCATACTCTGGACTATCAAACAGCAGACACTGTGATATACACTGCATACTCTGGACTATCAAACAGCAGATACTGTGATATACACTGCATACTCTGGACTATCAAACAGCAGACACTGTGATATACACTTCATGAAAAAAAAAAACCCTTTTTCTGCCATGCGACTTTAGTACAGCCAAACCAAACATCTGCAGAACATATTCCATATTCTATTAATACAAAGATTACAAATGACTCATCCTGACAATCCATGAATGTTCTTCTATGTATAAAGGTAAAAAACCTTCTGTGTGCACCCCCCTCAGCCCCCCCGTCCCCCCCCCAGTACTTACCTGAGCCCCCTCCCAGTCCAGCGATGCATACAAGAGCCTCAGCTCCCTGGGGACTCTCCCTCCTCATTGGCTAAGACAGCAGCGGGAGCCATTAGCTGCTGTTAATCACAGCCAGTCAGCCAATGAGGAGAGAGAGGGAGCTTTGTGTGTGAACAGACACGCAGAGCAGCAGCTCAGGAGCAAGCCTGCCCGGGTGCCCCCATAGCAAGCTGTTTGCTCTGGGGGCACTAGGCAGGAGGGAGGGGCCAGGAGCACTGACGAGGGATTTGAGAAGAGGAGGATGCTCGGTGCAAAACCACTGCACACAGCAGGTAAGTATAGACATGTTTGCTATATAAAATAAAATGCCTTTAATATCTTTTTAAACCTTGGAGAAGGATAATTCACTGCGATTAATTTGTAAGTAGAATTTCTTCTAAAGGTGTACCCTGCCAGGAAAACCCCCAACTGCGCTGCTTCTCTTTTCACTGTCCAGTCACATGAGGAAGTGAGTTGAAAGAGGCTGGCTGAGGACATCTAGTGGCAGGAATAAATGACTACAGAAGGAGTCTCTGGATTGGGGGCCAATTCACACCACGTTCGTTTTTTATGTATTTCTGCTGCAACCCAGTGTGTTTTTCAAGCATTTTTTATGCATTTTCTCCCCTTTTTTCCCCCCAAAACTTCCTGGGTTGTTTTTGTTTTCTGCATAATGAGTTTTTGGTACATATAAATGCATTCCAGGCAAGCAGTGTACCTGAATATGACCCGGAATCAGCCACTCGCAATCCTCGTACAGCAGGGCTGGAGTGTGAGAGGAAGAAGCAACCCAAGGAGCCAATCAGTCCATGTGCTGATAAGAGGCATGCTGATAGTAGGAGAGAGCAGAGTGACAGAGAGATGAGTCACTGCGCTGCTTCTCTTTTCACTGTCTAGTCACAGGCTGGGGGGAAGTAAGTTGAATGAGGGTGGGTGAGGACATCTAGTGGCAGGAAAAAATGACTACAGAGGGAGTCTCTGGATTGAGGGCCGGTTCACACCACATAAATTTTTGTATGTATTTTTGCTGCGATCCGGTGCGTTTTTAATGCATTTTTAATGTCTTTTCTCCGCTTTGTATTCCCCCAAAGCTTCCTGAGTTGTTTTTGTTTTCTGCGTAATGAGTTTTTGATGCATATAGATGCGTTCCAGTGCGTTTTTGATGCAATTTGCCACATTCCAGTTCAGTTTTGTGCAGAAAAAAAATGCAGCCTGTTCTACTTTTTTTCCTACTGCACTGTAACGCTCTGGAACCGACCACAACTGGCCACTAGGCCATCGGAACCCATATAATCTACTGTCCGTGCGTTTTTGATGCAGAAAAAAAACCCGCACTGGGCTGCATCTGGTGTGTACTGGAGGTAAATTTTGCAGCAAAAGCAGATTTGTATTTTTAACGGGACTGTTTTTTTTTTATTATTATTTTTGTGGTGGTTGAAATTCTGCTTTTGGGCCAGTTCACACCAATTGTGGTGCAGGAACGTACGGGAACGTGCTGCCGCCTGCAGACGTGCCTGGCTGCCATACATTCTCAATGGCACTCTCATGCAGAACTAGTGGGTTTCTAGAGGAGTTTTTTAGCTATACAAAATGCTCTAATGCTGAAAAACCCAGCAAAACGTCGTTTTGGACATTTTTTTTAGCAAAAAAAGCTAAAAAAAAACAAAACAGGCAGCACAGCGGCTAAATGGTTCTGCACTGGCAGTACTAGGATCGTTGGTTCAAATCCCAACCATGGTACCTCCTGCCTGGAGTGTACATGTTCTCCCTGTGCCTGTGTGGGTTTCCTCTGGGTACTCCGGTTTCCTCCCACACTCCAAAGACATGCTGGTAGGTGAATTGGCTCCTGTCTAAATTGGCCCTAGTATGTGTATGCATGAATGGGAGTTATGGACCTTAGATTGTATGCTCCTCGGGGGCGGGGACTGATGTGAATGTACAATATATATGTAAAGCGCTGCGTAAATTGATGGCGCTATATAAGTACCTGAAATAAATAAATAAAAACCGCAACCGTGGAAAAACGCGCCTAAACACTAATGCAAAAACGCTAAAAAAGTGGTTAGCACTTCCCCCTAGCAGTACTAAGGTCGTTTCGAATACCAGCCTAGGCACCAGCTGCCTGGAGTTTGCATGTTCTCCCTGTGCCTGTGTGGGTTTCCTCCAGGTACTCCGGGTTGTTCCCACACTCCAAAGACATGCTGGTAGGTGAATTGGCTCCTGTCTAAATTTTCCCTAGTATGTGTATGTATGATTGTGAGTTATGGGCCTTAAATTGTACGCCCCTTGGGGGCGGGGACTGATGTGAATGTACAATATATATATACAGCGCTGCGTAAATTGATGCTCCAAAGACATGCTGGTAGGTGAATTGGCTCCTGTCTAAATTGGCCCTAGTATGTGTATGCATGAATGGGAGTTATGGACCTCAGATTGTACACTCCTTGGGGGGCGGGGACTGATGTAAATATACAATATATATGTAAAGCGCTGCGCAAATTGATGGCGCCATATAAGTACCTGAAATAAATTTAAAAAATGCTGAAAAACCCGTGTTTTTAACGTGACTTTACACATCCTATGATGGGGGTGGGGGGGGCACTTTTAACTTTTGCTGACAGCCCGGAGTTCCCCTTTAAATTGTACAACGAAGCACAGAAATGCCGCAAGTCATCCATTCGGCTCCTTGGCTTATCCTGAGTATTTATCCAAACGCTCCGCTCCCCTCTGCAAATGGTGGCAAGTATTTTAATGATCCCACAATTGAAAACATAAATAGAGATTTATTTGGGGTATAACCACAAGCAAGAAGGCGGACAAAATCGCTTCAGACAGCTTAATCACGCACTCTGCAAACATTGGAAGAGGGTGTTATACAAAGCGACCGCAGTTCCTCCACGGCGAGCGGAGAGCCAAGGAGAACTGTCAGAGCTCTATACCAGGGGCTCTCCATGTTATTGGGACCGGGGCCCGGGGAATTCTTCCTACACCTTCCCTGCCCCTGATACAGCGAGTACTTTAAGTACAAATAACTATTGAACACGTCAACATTTTTCTCAGTAAATTTATTTCTAAAGGTTGACATGAAATTTTCTTCTCATGTCAGTAAAAACCCAGACAATCCATATATACAAAGAAACCAAAACAAATAAATTCAGAAATTTGGTTATGTGTAATAAAATGGAATGACACAGGGAAAAAGTATTGAACACATGAAGAAAATGAGATTGCCTCTCGGGGGATCAGAAAGGAATTTTTTCCCCTGCAGGAGCAAATTGGATCGTGCTTTGCTGGGTTTTTTGCCTTCCTCTGGATCAACTGTGAGTATAGGATGATAACTTTTTTTTTATGGTTGAACTGGATGGACGTTTGTCTTTTTTTCAGCCAGACTAACTATGTAACTATGTAAAAAGGCATGGAAAGGCAAGACACCAGCTGAAATCTATCAGTAATTAGAAAGCAATCCTGCCCCTTGCTAGTGCAAATTAATATCAGCTGGTTCAGTCTCAACTGATGGCCTATATTATTATTATTATACAGGATTTATATTATTATTATTATTATTATACAGGATTTATATTATTATTATACAGGATTTATATTATTATTATCATTATACAGGATTTATATTATTATTATACAGGATTTATATTACTATTATACAGGATTTATATTATTATTATTATTATACAGGATTTATATTATTATTATACAGGATTTATATTATTATTATTATACAGGATTTATATTATTATTATACAGGATTTATATTATTATTATTATTATACAGGATTTATATTATTATTATACAGGATTTATATTATTATTATTATTATTATTATACAGGATTTATATTATTATTATACAGGATTTATATTACTATTATACAGGATTTATATTATTATTATTATACAGGATTAATATTATTATTATTATACAGGATTTATATTATTATTATTATCATTATACGGGATTTATATTATTATTACACAGGATTTATATTATTATTATTATTATACAGGATTTATATTACTATTATACAGGATTTATATTATTATTATTATAATACAGGATTTATATTATTATTATTAATATACAGGATTTATATTATTATTATACAGGATTTATATTATTATTATTATTATTAATATACAGGATTTATATTATTATTATACAGGATTTATATTATTATTATTATTATTATACAGGATTTATATTACTATTATACAGGATTTATATTATTATTATTAATATACAGGATTTATATTATTATTATACAGGATTTATATTATTATTATTATACAGGATTTATATTACTATTATACAGGATTTATATTATTATTATTATTATACAGGATTTATATTATTATTATACAGGATTTATATTATTATTATTATTATTATACAGGATTTATATTATTATTATTATTATACAGGATTTATATAGCGCCAACAGTTTGCTCAGCTCTTTACAATATAACGGGAGACAATACAGCAACAATACAGTTCAATACAAGAGGGTTAAGAGGGCCCTGATCCTTGGAGCTTACAATCTATAAAAAGGTGTCACACAAAAAACATCTCATGAAGGATGACAGCAAAAAGCTCTCAAGACCTTCACAACCTTATTGTTGCAAAACACACTGATGGCATTGGTTACAGAAGGATTTCTAACCGACTTTACTGTAGGTTAAGTAACACTTTAACCGCCTCCCGCCCACCATATAAGGTAATGACGGGCGCAAGGCGGTTCTCTTGTTCTGGAAGGACTTCATATGATGTCCTCCCACTCTAACCGTGCGTGCGCGGCTCCGGGAGCGATGAGCGTGGCGATCGGCGGTGCGCTGTGTCCCTCGGACACAGCAGATCACTGATCAACGGAAAGAGCCAAAGATGTTGGCTCGGTCAAGTGATCAGCTGTGTCCAATCACAGCTGATCACATGTAAACACGGAAATGCCGGTTATCGGCATTTCTCTCCCCACGAGCTGTCACACTGACAGAGGAGAGGAGAGCCGGTAATTGGCTTTACTCAGAGAGGACTTGTACACTGATCATCAGGGCACTGTTGATCAGTGTGCCCTGATGATCTGTGTAGACCCAGCAGTGCCACCTGTCAGTGCCCATCAGTGCCACATTAATGCCACATATCAATGCCCATCTGAGCTGCCTTTCAGTGTCACCTATCAGTGCCAGTCAGTGTCACCTATCAATACCAGTCAGTGCCACCTATCAGTGCTGCCAGTCAGTGCCGCCTATCAGTGCCAGTCAGTGCCACCTATCAGTGCGCATCAGTGCAGCCTATCAGTGCCCGTCAGTGCTGCCTATCAGTGCCGCCTATCAGTGCCAGTCAGTGCCGCCTATCAGTGCCCGTCAGTGCTGCCTATCAGTGCCGCCTAACAGTGCCAGTCAGTGCCGCCTATCAGTGCCACCTATCAGTGCCTCCTCATCAGTGCCCATCAGTGCCACCTATCAGTGCCCATCAGTGCCCATCACTGCAGCCTCATTAGCGCACATCAGTGAAGGAGAAAAATCACTTATTTACAAAATTTTATAACAAAAACTAAGAAAAAACTTTTTTTTTTCCAAAATTTTCTGTGGTTTTTGGTTTGTTTAACAAAATATTAAAAACCCCGAGGTGATTAAATACCACCAAAAGAAAGCTCTGTCTCATAAAATGATAAAAATGTCATATGGGTACAATGTTGCATGACCGCGCAATTGTCATTCAAAGTGTAACAGCGCTGAAAGCTGAAAATTGGCCTGGGGGGGGGGGGGGGAGGGGGTATAAGTGCCCTGTAGGCAGGAAGGGGGTAAAAGTGCCCGGTAGGCAGGAAGGGGGTATAAGTGCCCTGTAGGCAGGAAGGGGGTAGAAGCGCTCTGTAGGCAGGAAGGGGGTAGAAGCGCCCTGTAGGCAGGAAGGGGGTAGAAGTGCCCTGTAGGCAGGAAGGGGTAGAAGTGTCTGGTAGGCAGGAAGGGGGTAGAAGCGCCCTGTAGGCAGGAAGGGGGTATAAGTGCCCTGTAGGCAGGAAGGGGGTAGAAGTGTCCGGTAGGCAGGAAGGGGGTAGAAGTGTCCTGTAGGCAGGAAGGGGGTAGAAGTGTCCTGTAGGCAGGAAGGGGGTAGAAGTGTCCTGTAGGCAGGAAGGGGGTAGAAGTGCCCTGTAGGCAGGAAGGGGGTAGAAGTGCTCTGTAGGCAGGAAGGGGGTAGAAGTGCCCAGTAGGCAGGAAGGGGGTAGAAGTGCCCTGTAGGCAGGAAGGGGGTAGAAGTGCCCTGTAGGCAGGAAGGGGGTAGAAGTGCCCTGTAGGCAGGAAGGGGGTAGAAGTGTCCGGTAGGCAGGAAGGGGGTAGAAGTGCCCGGTAGGCAGGAAGGGGGTAGAAGTGCCCGGTAGGCAGGAAGGGGGTAGAAGCGCCCGGTAGGCAAGAAGGGGGTAGAAGCGCCCTGTAGGCAGGAAGGGGGTAGAAGTGCCCTGTAGGCAGGAAGGGGTAGAAGTGCCCTGTAGGCAGGAAGGGGGTAGAAGCGCCCGGTAGGCAGGAAGGGGGTAGAAGCGCCCGGTAGGCAGGAAGGGGGTAGAAGTGCCCTGTAGGCAGGAAGGGGGTAGAAGCGCCCGGTAGGCAGGAAGGGGGTAGAAGTGCCCTGTAGGCAGGAAGGGGGTAGAAGTGCCCTGTAGGCAGGAAGGGGGTAGAAGTGCCCTGTAGGCAGGAAGGGGGTAGAAGTGCCCTGTAGGCGAGGGGTTAAACGTGTTCAGCTTGGAGCTTGCCACATACAGTACAATTGGTAAGTCTGGATCATGTTGAATATTCAATATTTTCATGGTAAAAAACAAAGAAAATTACCTCTACTTTTTTTTTTTTGCAGTATAAACAGTAATGAATATAATAAATAAAAAAGAATATATTATATTCTGCAATGCAAGCGTTCCCCTTTCAGTTTGTTACATTTGAAATGAGATTGCGGTGTGGTATAACCACTTGAGCTCCGGAAGGCCCCCCCCCCCCGTCCTGACCAGGCCATATTTTTGCTATCCAGCATTGTGCTACATTAACTGGCAATTGCACATTCGTGCAACACTGTACCCGTATGTAATTTTTTTCACACAAATTGAGCTTTCTTTTGATGGTATTTGATCACCACTGGGTTTTTTTTATTTCTTATTATATAAACGAAAAAAAGACCAAAAATGTTGAAACCCCCCCAATATTTTTATGTTTTGCTATAAAACATATCCAATAAAATTTAAAAAAATCTAATTTCTTCAGAAATTTAGGTCAAAATGTATTCTGCTACATATCTTTGGTAAAAAAAAAAAAAAAAAAAAAAGAAAAATCCCAATATGTGTATATAGAGCTTTCTTTTGGTGGTATTTGATCACATCACCACTGGGTTTTTTTTATTTTTTATTATATAAACGAAAAAAAGACCAAAAATGTTGAAAAAAAACCACAGTACTTTTTATGTTTTGCTATAAAACATATCCAATAAAAATTTAAAAAATCTAATTTCTTCATAAATTTAGGTCAAAATTTATTCTGCTACATATCTTTGGTAAAAAAAAAATCTCAATATGTGTATATAGAGCTTTCTTCTGGTATTTGATCAGCACTGATTTTTTTTTTTTTTTTTATAAATGAAAAAAAGACCAAACATGTTGAAAAAACCCCCCAATATTTTTTATATTCTGCTATAAAACATAGCCAATACAAATTTTTAAAAACAAATGTATTCATAAATTTAGGTCAAAATGTATTCTGCTACGTCTTTACATAAAAAAAAAAAAAAAAAAGAATCCCAATATGTGTATATAGAGCTTTTTTTTGGTGGTATTTGATCATCACTGGGTTTTTTTATTTTTTATTATATAAATGAAAAAAAAGACCAAACATGTTGAAAAAAAAACCCCAATATGTTTTATGTTCTGCTATAAAACACATCCAATAAAAATTTTTAAAAACTAATTTCTTCAGAAATTTAGGTCAAAATGTATTCTGCTACGTCTTTGGTTAAAAAAAACAAAAAAAAACAATCCCAATATGTGTATATAGAGCTTTTTTTGGTGGTATTTGATCATCACTGGGTTTTTTTATTTTTTATTATATAAATGAAAAAAAAGACCAAACATGTTGAAACCCCCCCCCCCCCCATCAATTTTTTTTACGTTCTGCTATAAAATACATCAAATAAAAAATTTTTAAAACTAATTTATTCATAAATTTAGGTCAAAATGCATTCTGCTACGTCTTTGGTAAAAAAAAAAAAAAAAAAAAAAAGAATCCCAATATGTGTATACAGAGCTTTCTTTTGGTGGTATTTGATCACCTCTGGGGTTTTTTTTTTCGCTATAAACAAAAAAAGACTGAAAGAAAACAATATTTTCTCATTTCTGTCATTAAAAAAATCCAAAAAACTCAAATTTTGTCATAAATTTAGACCAACATGTGTTTCGCTACATATCTTTGGTAAAAAAAAAAAAAATCCCAATGACTGTATATTAATTGGCTTGCATGAAAGTTGTACAAACTATGGTATAGATACTGGAATTTTTATTTTTTTTATTTTCTTATAATACCATGCAGCGGGGGTCTCCAAACTTTCTACGCAAAGGGCCAGTTTACTGTGCTTCAGACTTTAGAGGGCTGGACTGGAAAATGTCAGTGGGAGTGGGAGTCAGGGGCGGACTGACCATTTGGAAACTCGGGCACTGCCCGAGGGCCCAGGGTCAGTAGGGGGCCCCATGAGATGCCCCTGGTACCTTTTTCATAGGCTTTTTGCCAGTTTAAGTCAGTTTATCATCAGTTTACGTCAGTTTTTTATCAGTTCATGTCAGTTTTTTCATCATTTACATCAGTTATACATCAGTTCAAGTCAATTTCATTAGTTCACATCAGTTATGCATCAGTACACCTCAGTTTTTCATCAGTTTACGTTGGTTTTTCATCAGTTCATGTCAGTTTATGTTGGTTTTTCATCAGTTTATGTCAGATTTTCATGAATTTACATCAGTTTTTGATCAGTTTACATTGGTTTTTCATTCACTCACGTCAGTTTTTTATCAGTTTATGTTGGTTTTTCATCAGTCCACTTCAGTTTTTCATCAGTTTATGTTGGTTTTTCATCGGTTCATGTCAGTTTTTTATCAGTTTATGTCAGTTTTTCATCAGTTCATGTCAGATTTTCATCAGTTTACATCGGTTTTTCATCAGTTTACGTCAGTTTTTCATCAGTTTACGTCGGTTTTTTATCAGTTTACATCAGTTTTTCATCAGTTTATGTTGGTTTTTCATCAGTCCACTTCAGTTTTTCATCAGTTTATGTCAGTTTTTCATCAGTTTACGTCGGTTTTTCATCAGTTTACGTCGGTTTTTCATCAGTTTACGTTGGTTTTTTTATCAGTTTACATTGGTTTTTAATCAGTTTTTTCATCAGTTCACATCAGTTTTTCATCAGTTTACGTCCGTTTTTTATCAGTTCACATTAGTTCACATCAGTTTTTCATCAGTTTACATCCGTTTTTCATCAGTTCACATCAGTTTTTCATCAGTTCATGTCAGTTTTTCATCAGTTCATGTCAGTTTTTCATCCGTTCATGTCAGTTTATCACCAGTTCACATCAGTTTTTCATTAGTTCACATCAGTTTTTCATTAGTTCACATCAGTTTTTCATCAGTTCATGTCAGATTTTCATCAGTTCACGTCAGTTTTTCATCAGTTTGCGTTGGTTTTTCATCGGTTCATGTCAGTTTTTTCATCAGTTTACATCAGTTTTTCATCAGTTCACATCAGTCCACATCAGATTTTCATCAGTTTACGTAGGCTTTTCATTAGTTTACATCCGTTTTTCATGAGTTCACATTAGTTTATCATTAGTTCACATCAGTTTTTCATCAGTTTTTCATCAGTTCATGCCAGTTTTTCATCAGCTCACGTCAGTTGTTTCATCAGTTCTCATCAGTTTTTCATCAGTTTACATCTGTTTTTCATCAGTTCACGTCAGTTGTTTCATCAGTTCTCATCAGTTTTTCATCAGTTCATGTCAGTTTTTCATCAGTTTACGTCAGTTTTTCATCCATTTACATCCGTTTTATGTTCGTCTACATCTGTTTTTTTTAACAGAAGAAAAATAGGGGTTTCTTCCGTTCAAAAAACGGATGCGGAAATTAACGAATGTTAATCCGTTGATCATCCGTTTACATCCACTAGTCCATAGAAATACATGGGGGTCCGTAAACGGACATACGGAACGCCCGTGTGAAAGAGGCCTAACAGAGCTCTAAATAACATTAAAAACCTGGCAGGGGTTCTATTGCATCCCCACTGTATCCAAAAATTGGTTGGACATATAATTATGTAGATAGATAGATTCCAATAGATAGATCTTTCAGATTATAAGCTCCATGAGCAGGGCCCTCCTAATCCTTCTGTATTGTACAGTAACTGTACTGTCTCCCTTTATATTGTAAAGTGCTGATGGCGCTATATAAATACTTATATTTTTAGATAAATTATAATACAGTCAAGATAGATAGATAGATAGATAGATAGATAGATACTGTAGCTGGAGGGAGAAAGTGTAAGAAAATAAAATTTTATATATATATATATATATATATATATATATTATATACACACAAAGTATATATATATATATATATATATATATTTTTTTTTTTAAAATTATTATTATACATGATTTATATAGCACCAACGGTTTGCACATATATATATATATATATATATATATATATAATAAAATTATTTATCAATGCAAAAATGCAAAGTCTTTATAGTCTTTTAGTTGAAGCTCCGACAGGCTGCAGACAAACATAAAGGTAAGTATAAGTAAATGTCCAATAGACTTTTATCCCACACTTGGCATTTTACTCATCTAAAAGGCATTGGGGTTGATTTACTAAAACTTGATCACTCTGAATCTGGTCCAGCTGTGCATGAAAACCAATCAGCTTCTAACTTCAGCTTATTCAATTAGGCTTTGCCAGTAAAACCTGGAAGCTGATTGGTTTCTATACGGAGCTGCACCAGGTTTTTCCCTCTCCAGTTTTAGTAAATAACCCCCTAATATGTTCCATATCACATGACAAAGCGATATACAGGGAACATAGATTTTGAACAAATCATTAGAGCAAACAAAAAATTCTGAAGACTTTGTTTAAACTCACAATCCACAGGTACAGAAAGGTACAAAGTATCATATCAGATCTTCAGCTTTCATGTACATGAGCAGCTCCTTAACTCGAGTTTAGGAGCTTCTGGCATTTTTTTTGCCAAACCTCCTAAACTCAACTCCATAAAAGCGTATGGGTCCGTGTATAGAGAGGCTTTTAGCAGAGTTTAGGAGCTGCTGCGCTTAGGTGAGGTTAAACCTCCCTCCCCTGAAAGTGAAAGAATCGCGTTCAGGATAGGAACATTTTGACCACCAACCATGGGAAAAAACAAAACACAGCAAAATGGTGGCGAAATGCACCAACCGCAGTACCACGTTTTTGCCACGATTTCAGGTTTTCCGCGGTCAGGGTAGGCTCATGTACATGAAGTCTTACAAAGTTGATATGAACTCAGCATGGGGTGATAGAGCTGTCATGCAGCTGGAATATATCCAAGCACAGACATGCAATGACTAGGGGATTCTGAGGGAACAGATAGCAGGAATGCATCCCAGTAGTCAATAGTATGTCAATTACCATATACAGACAGACTGAGTCCTAATATACAGGACCAGCCCCATAAAACAGATCAATACATTTACACAAACTCAGCATCAGAAGATTCAAAAAAAGAAAGAAATGTATCTAAATGTAGATATAGATAGTCAGACAGACAGACAGACATGTCATAGATAGAGATAGATTTTAAATAGATAGATACATAAATTCAAGAAAAGAAAAAAAAAGAATAGAAAAGAAAAGAAAGAAAGAAATTATAAATTTAGATATAATAGATGATTTGATAGATAGATAGATAGATAGATAGAGAGAGAGAGAGATTAGATTAGATTAGATTAGATAGATAGATAGATAGATAGATAGATAGATAGATAGATAGATAGATAGATAGATAGATAGATATGAGATAGATATTAGAGAGAGAGAGAGAGAGAGAGAGAGAGAGAGAGAGAGAGAGAGAGAGAGAGAGAGAGAGAGAGAGAGAGAGAGAGAGAGAGAGATTAGATAGATAGATAGATAGATAGATAGATAGATAGATAGATAGATAGATAGATAGATACATAGATAGATACATAGATTCAAGAAAAGAAAAAAAAAGAATAGAAAAGAAAGAAAAATTCTAAATTTAGATATAATAGATGATTTGATAGATAGATAGATAGATAGATAGATAGATAGATAGATAGATAGATAGATAGATAGATAGATAGATTCAAGAAAAGAAAAAAAAAGAATAGAAAAGAAAGAAAGAAATTCTAAATTTAGATATAATAGATAGATAGATATGAGATATATAGATATGAGATAGATAGATAGATAGATAGATAGATAGATAGATAGATAGATAGATAGATTCCAAATTGATAGAAAGATATATTTCAGATAGAAAGATCTGATCTGCAGACAGTTATCACTTTTTGTATCCCTTTTAGATTGTAAGCTTTTGAGCAGGGCCCTCCTAATCCTCCTGTCCTTATTTGTATTGTATTTCCACATACATAGAACCAGCCAGATAAATTACCAAAACAGATCAAAAAGTTAATGTGGGGAATGTAAATAGATAGATAAATAGATAGTCACAATATATAGGACCAGCCCCATAAAACATCCAAAAGATAGATAAATAGATAGATTTCAATCCTTCTATCTATCTATCTATCTATCTATCTATTTGAAGTATATCTCAATGTGGAATCTATAGATAGATATGACAGATAATAAATATTACATAGACGGATAGATAGACTGATAGAAAGGTTGCAAATATGAATGTATGATTGGATGGATTATCTAGATAGACAGACAATTGATCGTTTCCTATCAATACACTCTGTAGATCTTTTCTCTCAAACCCTCATATCCAAAAAAAATTAAAAAAGCAGCAAATACATTTCAAACACACAACATCAAATCCTTCCTCTGGCACAGCGAGCCTCACTGATGAGTACAGAGATGCGGGAGGATTGTGAGCGATGAGTCTTGGATGGATGAATCAAGATGTAACCAGAAAACTGACCGTACCCAAAGTAAAAACGCCGGAGATAAATATAGATCCATCCTAAGACAAGAGCACTAACAAGTACAATAAAAGGCAGAGAACATGGTCTGTCTCTGACGTCAAGTTACAATTCTACGAGATAAATCATGGCTCTGACAGTTTCATGGAACTTTCTCCAATCACATCCTCATCACAACTCGGATTGTACAGATTTCATGCCATAAAAAAATCAACTAAAACAAGGCAAAATATAAATCCTGTATAATCATCATCATAATAATACACAGCAATAAATAATGCATGACAATAATAAACAACCTAAACATACAATAAACTGTGCCGTGTACATTGAGCATAGTTCGTTCTATTGAAATAAACATAAAAAAAAAAAACCACACAAAAATAAAATTCGCTTTTGAATTTGTTGCGATTGTCCTGACACCTTTATTGAGTACAAGGTGAAAACGTGACGCGTTGCCCCTCTCCCCCTACAAAGCCCCCTCTAGGGGATTCCTGCGTGGGACTTCTAGACTGACAGCCGTGAAAAGCGAGCCGGTAACGCCACTTAGCGTCACTCCAACATCTGGGACCATTTGCAAACATCGGCACGCACTTACTTGCAGGAGAATGAAGATCGCAGCTCTCATCGTCACCAAGTTTCCGATCGGTGCTGTACTTGAAGTGGGGTTAGTGGGGAACCCCCCCCCCCCCTGGGCTCCGGTGGTCCTATAAATCTGGGAACACCTTTTAAGTGTTCGGTGAACAAGCCCGGGCTCTTCTTTTTTTGGCAGCGTTACAGTCACTTGGAGCCGTTCCCTTGACCCAGGCGGCTCTCACCCAGGTTCTCACTCTATGTAAAGTGAAGGAGGGGCCACATGCGGCTAAACACACACGCCGGTTTGTAGAGTGACATGCTGGGACTCTGGTTACATCGCTGCTGATACTTTGTAACATTCTTATGGGACTCGGAAAAAGAAACAATGTTACCTTATGGGATAGGCTACTTGGAACATCTAGTGCCCGGTCACACCGGAGCGATTTGCAAATTGAAATCGCACCTGAAATCGCATCTAGTGAATGTCAGCGCCTTGACACGTGCGATTTGCTGCAGTGCGATTTCTAAAGTAGTCCTTGCGTGACTTTTTCTGCAGTTTTGTTGAGATTTCGCATACATAGAATAGACTGGAAATCGCAAGAAATTGTTGAAAAATCTTCACAGGTAGCAATAAAATCTTCAGAAATCGCACCTGAAATCTCGCTAAAATCGCACTGATATTGCGCACAGACCCAACCAGGACACGGGAATAGGAGCTTGCCTTCTACCCACTGATTATTTGTTGTGACCGGGGGCAAAAGTACTTTTTCTGCCTTTTTTTGCGATTTCACATACATAGAATAGAATGGAAAATGCACTGCAAATTGCAAGAAGTCATTGAAAATCTGCACAAGTAGCAACAAAGTCTTCAGAAATCGCACTGATATTGCACACAAATTGCGCAATTGACAGACCCAACCAGGACACGGGACTAAGAGCTAGCCTTCTACCCACTGATTTTGGCCCATGGAGAGAGCAGATCATCCTCTAAGTCCCCGGTCACGCCGGTGCGATTTGCAAATTGAAATCGCACCTGAAATGACGTCTAGTGAATGTCAGCGCCTTGACACGTGCGATTTGCCGCAGCGCGATTTCTAAAGTAGTTCTTGCGTGACTTTTTCTGCAGTTTTGTTGCGATTTCGCATACATAGAATAGACTGGAAATCGCAAGAAATTGTTGAAAAATCTTCACAAGTAGCAATAAAATCTTCAGAAATCTCGCTGAAATCGCACTGATATTGCACACAAATCGTGCAATTGACAGACCCAACCAGGACACAGGAGTAGGAGCTTGCCTTCTACCCACTGATTATTTGATGTGACTGGGGGCAAAATTACTTTTTCTGCAGTTTTGTTGCGATTTCACATACATAGAATAGAATGGAAATCGCACTGCAAATTGAACGAAGTCATTGAAAATCTTCACAAATAGCAATAAAGTCTTCAGAAATCGCACTGATATTGCACCCAAATCGCACAATGTGACAGACCCAGCCAGGACACGGGACTAAGTGCTAGCCTTCTACCCACTGATTTTGGCCCATGGAGAGAGCAGATCATCCTCTAAGTCCCCGGTCACACCGGTGCGTTTTGCAAATTGAAATCGCACCTGAAATGGCGTCTAGTGAATGTCAACGCCTTGACACGTGCGACTTGCTGCAGCGCAATTTATAAAGTAGTTCTTATATAGAATAGAATGGAAATCGCAAGAAATTGTTGAAAATCTTCACAAGTAGCAATAAAGTCTTCAGAAATCGCACCTGAAATCGCACAAATCGCGCAATTGACAGACCCAACCACGACACGGAAATAGGAGCTTGCCTTCTACCCACTGATTATTTGATGTGCCCAGGTCAAAATTACTTTTTCTGCCTTTTTTTGCGATTACACATACATAGAATATAATGGAAATCGCACTGCAAATTGAAAGAAGTCATTGAAAATCTTCACAAGTAGCAATAAAGTCTTCAGAAATCGCACTGATATTGCACACAAATCGCACAATATGACAGACCCAGCCAGGACACGGGACTAAGAGGTAGCCTTCTACCCACTGATTATGGCCCATGGAGAGAGCAGATCATCCTCTAAGTCCCCGGTCACACCGGTGCGATTTGCAAATTGAAATCGCACCTGAAATGGCGTCTAGTGAATGTCAGCGCCTTGACACGTGCGATTTGCTGCAGCGCAATTTCTAAAGTAGTTCTTGCGTGACGTTTTCTGCAATTTCATTGCGATTTTGCATATATAGAATAGAATGGAAATCGCATGAAATTGTTGAAAATCTTCACAAGTAGCAATAAAGTCTTCAGAAATCGCACCTGAAATCTCACTGAAATCGCACTGAAATTGCACACAAATTGCGCAATTGACAGACCCAACCAGGACACGGGACTAAGAGGTAGCCTTCTACCCACTGATTATGGCCCATGGAGAGAGCAGATCATTCTCTAAGTCCCCGGTCACACCGGTGCGATTTGCAAATTGAAATCGCACCTGAAATGGCATCTAGTGAATGTCAACGCCTTGACAGGTGCAATTTGCTGCAGAGCAATTTCTAAAGTAGTTCTTGCATGACTTTCTGCCGTTTTATTGCGATTTCACATCCATTAAATAGAATGAAAATCGCAAGAAATTGTTGAAAATCTTCAAGTAGCAAAAAAGTCTTCAGAAATCGCACCTGAAATCTCGCTGAAATCGCACAAATCGCGCAATTGACAGACCCAAACAGGTCATGGGAATAGGAGCTTGCCTTCTACCTACTGATTATTTGATGTGCCCAGGGCAAAATTACTTTTTCTGCAGTTTTGTTGCGATTTCACATACATAGAATATAATGGAAATCACACTGCAAATTGAAAGAAGTCACTGAAAATCTGCACAAGTAGCAATAAAGTCTTCAGAAATCGCACTGAAATTGCACACAAATCGCGCAATTGACAGAGCCAACCAGGACACGAGACTAAGAGGTAGCCTTCTACCCACTGATTATGGCCCATGGAGAGAGCAGATCATCCTCTAAGTCCCCGGTCACACCGGAGCGATTTGCAAATTGAAATCGCACCTGAAAACGCATCCAGTGAATGTCAGCGCCTTGACACGTGAGATTTGCTGCAGTGCGATTTCTAAAGTAGTCCTTGTGTGACTTTTTCTGCAGTTTTGTTGAGATTTCGCATATATAGAATAGAATGGAAATCGCAAGAAATTGTTGAAAAATCTTCATAAGTAGCAATAAAATCTTCAGAAATCGCACCTGAAATCTCGCTAAAATCGCACTGATATTGCGCACAGACCCAACCAGGACACGGGAATAGGAGCTTGCATTCTACCCACTGATTATTTGATGTGTCCAGGGCAAAATTACTTTTTCTGCAGTTTTGTTGCGATTTCACATACATAGAATAGAATGGAAATCGCACTGCGAATTGAAAGAAGTCATTGAAAATCTTCACAAGTAGCAATAAAGTCTTCAGAAATCGCACTGATATTGCACACAAATCGCGCAATTGACAGACCCAACCAGGACACGGGACTAAGAGGTAGCCTTCTACCCACTGATTATGGCCCATGGAATGAGCAGATCATCCTCTAAGTCCCTGGTTACACCGGAGCGATTTGCAAATTGAAATCGCACCTTAAATGGCATCTAGTGAATGTCAGTGCCTTGACACGTGCGATTTGCTGCAGCTCGATTTCTAAAGTCATTCTTGCGTGACTTTTTCTGCAGTTTTGTTGCGATTTCGCATACGTAGAATAGACTGGAAATCGCAAGGAAGTGTTGAAAAATCTTCACAAGTAGCAATAAAATCTTCAGAAATCGCACCTGAAATCGCACTGATATTGCGCACAAATCATGCAAGTGACAGACCCAACCAGGACACAGGACTAGGAGCTTGCCTTCTACCCACTGATTATTTGTTGTGCCCGGGGGCAAAATGACTTTTTCTGCCTTTTTTTGCGATTTCACATACATAGAATAGAATGGAAATCGCACTGCAAATTGAAAGAAGTCATTGAAAATCTTCACAAGTAGCAATAAAGTCTTCAGAAATCGCACAGATATTGCACACAAATCGCGCAATTGACAGACCCAACCAGGACACGGGACTAAGAGGTAGCCTTCTACCAACTGCTTAAGACCCATGGAAAGAGCAGATCATCCTCTAAGTCCCCGGTCACACTGGATACGAACTGGCATGCGATTTACATGCCATGCAACTTGAAAATCGCATGCCTAGTCGCACCCTATTGTCTGCAATTAGAGCGGTCGTATCAATGCGGTTCCAAGTTGGTCAGAGCCGCACCGATTACTAAAGTAGTACATGCACTATTTTTGGTGCGATTTGCAAAGACATCTTTGTCAGATGTCCTGCAAAACGCACCTGAAATCAGCATGTGACCCGACTTTGAAATCATGCGACTTCACTGTAAGTCGCACGATTTCAAAATTGGCTTTTATGTGACCGGGGGTAAAATTACTTTTTCTGCAGTTTTGTTGCAATTTCACATACATCGAATAGAATGGAAATCGCACTGCAAATTGCAAGAAATCGCTGAAAATCTTCACAAGTTGCAATATAGTCTTCAGAAATCGCACTGATATTGCACACAAATCGCACAATGTGACTGACTATTTGGAAACTCAGGCACTGCCCGAGGGCCTGGGGTCATTAGGGGGCCCCATGAGTTGCCCCTCGTACCTTTTTCATAGGCTTTTTTGAGTTTGATCCATGATGTTTTGGCCACGCCTAATGTTTTTGCTATCTCTCTGATGGGTTTGTTTTGTTTTTTCAGCCTAATGATGGCTTCACTGATAGTGACAGCTCTTTGGATCTCATCTTGAGAGTTGACAGCAACAGATTCCAAATGCAAATAGCACACTTGAAATGAACTCTGGACCCTTTATCTGCTCATTGTAATTGGGATAATGAGGGAATAACACACACCTGGCCATGGAACAGCTGAGAAGCCAATTGTCCCATTACTTTTGGTCCCTTAACAAGTGGGAGGCACATATGCAAACTGTTGTAATTCCTACACCGTTCACCTGATTTGGATGTAAATACCCTCAAATTAAAGCTGACAGTCTGCAGGTAAAGCACATCTTGTTCATTTCATTTCAAATCCATTGTGGTGGTGTATAGAGCCAAAAATGTTAGAATTGTGTCCATGTCCCAACATTTATGGACCTGACGATAGATAGATAGATAGATAGATAGATAGATAGATAGATAGATAGATAGATAATAGATAGATAGATAGATAGATAGATAGATAGATAGATAGATAGATAATAGATAGATAGATAATAGATAGATAGATAGATAATAGATAGATAGATAGATAGATAGATAGATAGATAATAGATAGATAATAGATAGATAGATAGATAATAGATAGATAGATAGATAGATAGATAGATAGATAGATAGATAGATAGATAATAGATAGATAATAGATAGATAATAGATAGATAGGGAGAGATATACTGCATGTTGAAGTGTATTTTTTATATATTACAAAATATATGAAAAATATTTTTAAAAATACATTTCAAATATACTGTATGTTTTTACAAATACAAATCAACATTTTTGGGAATGCATTTACAACTAGAAAAGCTACAAATTTCTGGGGAAATTGTGTGAAGTGTTCTTGCCTCCACCAGAAGGCACAGTCGCAGTTTAGAAATTGCCCTTCAAATTTGAGGCGGCTAGAGTGGAGTTTCAATGAATGTCAATGGGCGGCGTGAGTTGCAAACAAATGGTCATATTGTGAAAACTATCAGGACTATGGCTTAGCCGTGGACATTTGTAGTGGCAGCAGGGATAGCTGAACGTTTTGATATAAGATTTGTGTAGGTGGGCTTGAAAATGAGGGAGTGATGGCAGTTTACAAATCATGTCCTGATTTTTCAGCTCCCACTCCAGTTAAGTGTTCTTGCATGGCGACCACCTCCTGTTATCTCACATATATATTCTGATTATTACAGCCAAATTTACCCCCCTAACTCCTCCCACAGTGTTTACACTACATAGACAGTAATATACCGAAACGTGCGGATTGTTCCCGAATGGTGTGCTATTACTTTGTGGAACGTTTCGCAGCTGCACCACCCACACAGAGGAATGCAGGACCCCCACAAATACCTGCAGCCACACCACCCACACAGAGGAATGCGGGACCCCCACAAATACCTGCAGCCGCACCACCCACACAGAGGAATGTGGGACCCCCACAATTACCAGCAGCCGCACCACCCACACAGAGGAATGTGGGACCCCCACAATTACCAGCAGCCGCACCACCCACAAAGAGGAATGGGGGACCCGCACAAATACCTGCAGCCGCACCACCCACACAGAGGAATGCGGGACCCCCACAGATACCTGCAGCCGCACCACCCACACAGAGGAATGCGGGACCCGCACAGATACCTGCAGCTGCACCACCCACACAGAGGAATGGGGGACCCCCACAAATACCTGCAGCCGCACCACCCACACAGAGGAATGCGGGACCCGCACAGATACCTGCAGCCGCACCACCCACACAGAGGAATGGGGGACCCCCACAAATACCTGCAGCCACACCACCCACACAGAGCAATGGGGGACCCACACAAATACCTGCAGCCGCACCACTCACACAGAGGAATGCGGGACCCCCACAAATGCCTGCAGCCGCACCACCAACACAGAGGAATGGGGGACCCACACAAATACCTGCAGATGCACCACCCACACAGAGGAATGCGGGACCCCCACAAATGCCTGCAGCCGCACCACCAACACAGAGGAATGGGGGACCCACACAAATGCCTGAAGCCGCACCACCCACACAGAGGAATGTGGGACCCGCACACATGCCTGCAGCCGCACCACCCACACAGAGGAATGCAGGACCCCCACAAATGCCTGAAGCCGTACCACCCACACAGAGGAATTTCTTCCCTGCGTGTCCTGCAGCACAGGAGTCCATTCCAATGAATGGGATCTGGTGCCAGCGCAAATTGTGGCCCACATGCCCATACGGATTTGAACCAGGGCTTAGGCTCCTTTTACATCTCGGGTTTTGGGATCGAGGACAGAATCGCTTCAATTCTGCCTGTGTTCCCAATCACAAACGCTGCAAAACGCTGAAAAAATATACATTTTTAAAAAAATGTATTGCAAAAAAAACACAATACATAACCCAATTTTTATGCCGAATAAATAGATTCCAAAGATGTCCGTCTTTAAAATTGCGCAAGCCGTGCAAAGGCGACAAACAATGTAAATTTTACTATCCATAGATGACGCTTTAAAAGCCTTTACAGGTCACCATTATAGATTTACACAGGAGGTCTGGTACTGGAATTTTTGACCATGTTCAGACATTTGCGGCGATACCTCACAGGTATGGGACGATCACTTTTTGTGTGTGTGCGGGACCAACGCCAGCCTTTGCTGTGGGGGGGGGGCCTTTAAAATTTTTAAAAATGATTTATTTGTGTCACATTTTTCCACTGTCACTTTGCATTTTTTTAAATCAGCTTTATTGCTGTCGCAGGGAATGTAAACATCCCTTGTGACAGCAATAGGCAGTGACAAGTCCTCTTTATGGATCTATAAGACCCCAAATCCCTCCTCTGCCCTTCAAAAGCATTTGATCTCGCCAAGATCGGTGTGATCAAATGCTTTTCGTTTTTAAAAAAATGGAGCCGTACGCGATGTGTGCTCACGGCTTCCAGTTCCCTATATCATAGAGGTGAATGGAGCGGTCCCGGTCTTTGTTCACCTCTATGATCGGCCGGTGGAAGTACAGACTGGTGGATTGGGTGTCACCGGTCAGATGGGGACAGCACGAGAAAGGCGCGGAAAGCAGCGGGATGGGGGATTTTTGTAAAAGTGATCCAGTGGCTAGTTAGCCGCTAGGTTTGCTTTTAGAAGAGAGCCGAACGTCGGCTCTAAAAAAACGGCCCCGGGATGAGGCCTGATGATGTACGGGTATGGTGCTGGTCCACGACCATTGGAAGTGTTTTCTTATATCTGCTCAATAATCGCAAAAAAAAAAAAAGGAAGAAGACGAATGATCCTGCCAAAACTCCTAACTTCCTATCTCATCTGGCTCTGTTACATCGGTCCCAGCTCTCTCAGTGGACTACAGCACACCTCCATCTATGTAATGGAGATAAGGAGAGGGGTAGGTGTTCTGTAGTGCTAATGGTACTACATATAGTATTGAAAGTATTTTATTATGTCTGTTTAATAATAAAAAACACCTGTTGATCCCGTCAGAAATTCAGTGATCTCCTAACTTCCTATCTTATCTGCTTCTGTTATCAGCAAATATTTTTTTATCGTCTTACAGATACAACTGGCCCTTGGAGGGCAACCATAATGGTGATACGGTGATGAAATGGAGTTTGACACCTGTGCTCTAATCCCTGACCAGGGGCGGACTGACCATTTGGAAACTCGGGCACTGCCTGAGGGCCTGGGGTCAGTAGGAGGCCCCATGATCCCCTATTGCCCGGGGGCCCCTTGAGTTGTCAGTCCGCCCCTGTCCCTGACCCTAACAGTACACTGACTCAACCCATACAAGTGCACATGGTTTTGTGCGTTCCCATGCGGTGCACTTTCTGTAGCCTATTCATTTCAATAGGCTGCTGAACGCACAGGAACGCACAAACAGGCCAGGAGGCAAGACTTTTAACCTCTTGGCGCCGGCGCCTCTTGGCCCTTTAAGTGTTTCAGAAGCCGGGAGACGGGGCGGGGTTTTAGGGTCATGTGACCGCCGTGATTTGCCGTCACGGAGATCACATTATCAGGAAAGGTCCTGATCGAAAGAGGAGATCGGGACCTTTCTGTGTGTACCGGACATGTGTGCTGGGAGCGCACAGGGCGCGCGGTCTCAGCACATATGTTTTTCTTAATTGCACGCAAATGTGTGGCCGCTCAGTGTCAAGGCCCAGATGCCGGGAGGCCGCACATTTGCGTGCGGCCGTCGCAAAGAGGTTAAAATTGTGCCAAACCATTTTGTAGCCATGTGTGCACCTGCGCTTGCAAGATGCATCGAGAATTAACTGCAAGCACGCCCATCAGCAGGAGGCAGCATGTCCCCATATTCAGGGCCATGGATAACGGGGTACCTCTGGTCCTCCTTTACGGGGCCCAGACCAGCAGGGGGACTCAGGCAGCCGGATGAATCAGATGTGGGCAGGGAGGGAGATCAGCACAGTGGGGGTAGGAGGGATATTACTGGAACTGATCCCCTGTATGGCTCTCTCTGGAGCACCTCCCAATGCACCATACATTTCCCCATACTCCCCAAGCCCCCCCACACACACCCCTTTCTCTTCTCTCCTTCCCAGCTGCAAACACACTATAGCAGGGGTGGGCAACTGTGGCTCTCCAGCTGTTGTAGAACTACAAGTCCCATGAGGCATTGCAAAACTGACAGTTACAAGCATGACTCCCAAAGGCAGAGGCATGATGGGATTTGTAGTTCGCCAACAGCTGGAGGGCCACAGTTGCCCACCCCTGCCCTATAGGAACCTTAGGATGAAGAGTGGGGGAAGAGTCCATAAATATGTCACATTTACCAGCCCTTTCCTTTCCTGAAGGAACACAGTGAGTGATTGGTACCAATCACTGTGTTCATTCATAACTGAAGCATAGTAAATTTTGATGATTTGGCTGTACGGGACTCCATGGTTTCTGACAGCAGCCCTGCCCATATGGTGCGTATGCTGTGGTGGCACCCCCAGTCAAACTTGCCCATTGAGATCCATTGGGCAGCACCATGAGGCTCGCAGACCTGATATGTAAAACTATCATTCAGTAAAAAAGTAATAAAAAAAAAAAGGTAGCAGGAAGCGGCAGTAGCGCCTCCCCAGTGCTCTACTCTCTTAAAAGCGATACACAGTAGATTGCTTTTCAGAGGGTGGTAAACCTTACCACCAGTGTGAACAAGGCCTAAAAAAGGAACATACTGTATGCATCATCATAATATGTAATAAAAGTGCAGTATATGTAATCTAAATGCTGTATTTTTCTGGGGTAGTGTCCCTTTAAGTGTTGTGTCCAGGAAGCTGTACGGATTGTTCTAGACTGTGCGGAGTCATTCCTCCTCAGTGCGACAATCGTATAATATTCTCTGTTTGCTTTTGTCCGCTGTGAACGCTGCGCTGATCCCCTTTCCTCTCCGCTGACAGCTGCGTAGACATTTTAATGCACAGCGTCTCAAAATAGGCTTTATAGAAGAGCAGACGGGGCTTAGCCAAAGAGTGACGATTACAATGTAACAAACACAATGACATTAAGTTATATCAGGACAGCGCGGTACGGAGAGCCGCCGCGCCATTTTACTAGACAGCTAACACGTGTGTTTGAAGGGAGTGGGCATTTTTATGGGGAGTTCTTGTTTTCAGGTTTACGCAGATGTAGTATTTGAAGTTCCATTCACATTTTGCCATCTGCACTCACCGGCCACTTTATTAGGTCCACCTTGCTAGTAGCGGGTTGGACGCCCTTTTGCATTCAGAACTTCCTTCATTCTTCAGATTCAACAAAGTGTTGGGAACATTCCTCAGAGATTTGGGTCCATATTGACATGATGGTATCACGCAGTTGCTGCAGATTTGTGGGCTGCACATCCATGATGGGAGTCTCCCGTTCCACCACATCCATAAGGTGCTCGGTTGGATGGAGATCTGGTGACTGTGGAGGCCATTGGAGTCCAGTGATCTCATTGTCATGTTCAAGAAACCAGTTGGAGATGATTTGAGCTTTGTGACATGGGACATTGTCCTGCTGGAAGGAGCCATCAGAAGATGGGGACACTGGAGTCATAAAGGGATGGACATGGTCAGCAACAATACTCAGGTAGGCCGTGGCGTATAAATGATGCTCAATTGGAACTAAGGAGCCAAAAGTGTGCCAAGAAAATCTCGCCCACACCATGACACCACCACCAGCCTGAACCATTACAAGGCAGGATGGATCCATGCTTTCATGTTGTTTACACCAAATTCTGACCCTACCATCTGAATGTCGCAGTTGAAATCAAGACTCATCAGACTAGGCAAAGTTTTTCCAATCTTAATTTGTCCAATTTTGGTGAGGCTGTGCAACTTCGGTTTCTGTTCTTTGCTGACAGGAGTGGCATCCCATCTGCCCCATCATTGGTGTCAGTGGGAGAAAAGCCCTGATAAAGGAGCCATTTTTGGACCCCCTAAATTCGTTGGCTACGGTTTATGTTGTTTACCTGACTTTTATTGGTGTAAAGTCATAGCTTGACCTTTTAGCAGTGGTGTCACCCTTCCATCTACACTGAAAATAAAGAAGAGTGCTATAGATGTGCAATGCATTCAGAAAGGTTTTGCAAACTCCAAGCAGGCTTTCATGTGTTTTGCACTGAGGAGAGGCTTCCGTCTAGCCACTCTGCCATAATGCCCAGATCGGTGGAGGGCTGCAGTGATGGTTGTCCTTCTGGAACTTTATCCCATCTCCATCCACACAGGATCTCTAGAGCTCAGCTCATCAGATTCTTGGTCACCTCTCTCACTAAGGCCCTTCTCCCCTGATTGCTCAGTTTGGTTGGGTGACTGGCTCTTGGAGGAGTCCTGGTTGTGCCAAACTTTTTCCATTTGAGAATTATGGAGGCCACTGTGCTCTTGGGAACCGTCACTGCAGCAGAATTTTTTTGTAACCTTCTCCAAATCTGTGCCTTGCAATAATTCCTATTTCTGAGCTCTGCAGGCAGTTCCTTTGACCTCATGGCTTTTGCTCTGACACAGTATGCATTGTCAGCTGTGAGGCCTTTTATAAAGAGACATGTCTTTCCAAATCATGACCAATCAATTGAATTGACACAGGTGGCCTCCAATCGAGGTGTAGAAACATCTCAGCAACCATAGAGAGGAACGGGAGGCACCTGAGCTAAATTTCAAGTGTTGTTGCAAAGGGTCGGAATACTTATGCCAATGTGACATCTCAGCTTTTCCTTTTTCGTAAATTTTCAAACATTTCTAAAATTCTGTTTTCACTTTGTCATTATGGGGTACTGAGTGTAGATTAATGAGAAATACAATTAATTTAAACACCTGTAGTATCAGGCTGCAACATAACAACATTGAAAAAGTGAAGGGGGTCTGAATACTTTCTGAATGCTCTGTATTGCCTAATAAGACTTGTGCAGGGGCGGACTGACCATTTGGAAACTCGGGCACTGCCCAAGGGCCCGGGGTCAGTAGGGGGCCCCATGAGATGCCCCTGGTACCTTTTTCATAGGCTTTTTTGAGTTTGGGGAAGGACACAGGGGCCCCATGATCCCCTATTGCCTGGGGGCCCCATGAGTTGTCAGTCCACCCCTGGACTTGTGGTAAGGGTTTGGGGAAGATCCTTTTCTGTTTCAACATGACTGAGCCCCTGTATACAAAGGCAGCTCCCTAAAGACATGATATAATGAGCTTGGGGTGGAGGAACTACTGTCCTGCACAGAGCCCTGACCGAAACCCTACTGAACACCTTTGGGATGAATCAGAACACCGATTATGAGCCAGGTCTTCTTATCCAACTTCAGTACCTGACCTCACAAAATGTTCTTTAAATGGAATGGAAACAAATTCCACATACATCCACCAAAAACTTGCAGAAAGCCTTCCCAGTAGAATGGAGGATGTTACAGCTTCAAAGGGCCAACTCCATAATAATTGCCATGGGTTGGGAACGGAATGTCCAACAAGGTCATATACTGTAGGTGTGATGGTCAGGTGTCCTCAAACATTTGGTCATACAGTATGTACAGAAGTGAATACACCCAGGGCCGTGGATAAGGGGGTACCACCAATCCTCATGTACGGGGCCCAGGCCAGCAGGGGGCCCAGGTAGCTGGGTGAATTGGATGTAGGCAGAGAGGGTGACTGGTATGGTGAGAAGGGGTAATTACTGGAAGCGATCCCCTGTATGACTCTCTCTGCAGCAGATAAAATTGGCATCTTTTCCTCTCCCTCCTGCTGGCTTTCAGCTGCTGCAGAAAGAGCCATACAGGGGATTGGTTACAGTAAATGCCCCCCTGCTGCCCATATCCCCTTTGTGCACTCACCCCCACAGCGCTGCCTCCTCTCCTTTCAGCAGCTGCAAGCACACAAGATCTTTCAGGATAGAGACATTTACCAGCCCCTTTCTTTCCCGAATGAACACAACGAGTGATTGGTACCAATCGCTAACTGTGTACATTCATAACTGAAGCATAGTAAACTATGTTTTTTTTTGGAAGGGGGGTCCTGCAAGGTTGGCTGTATGGGGCCCCATGGTCTTTAACAGCAGCCCTGAGTACATCCTTTACATTTTTGTAAATATTGACACTTTGGGCCCAATTTGGACCTTGTCACTTAGGGGTGGACTCACTTTTGTTGCCAGTGGTTTAGACATGAATGGCGGTGTGTTGAGTTATTTTGAGGGGACAGCAAATTTACATGTTATACAAGCTGTACACTGACTACGTCACATTGTAGCAAAGTGTCATTTCTTCAGTGTTGTCACATGAAAAGAGAGAATCAAATATTTACAAAATGTGAGGGGTGGACTCACTTCTGGGAGATACTGTATGTCAGCACTGGATGATCTCATTTAAAAAAAAAAAAAAAAAACAGGACAATTTTATTGTAAGAAATGATTGCCCAGAATTATTATATGACCCATAGGTCTGTTCTGTCAATCATTGTTCATCACTACATAGTAGGAAGCAGAACCTGCATATTTAATTACAGATTGTACATAGAAAGTATGAAAGGTGTAACCCAGCCATAATCATCCCCTGAAGCTATCACCTTTTGTACCACCTCCCCCTTCCTTTAGGCCAGTGGTTCTCAACCTTTCTAATGCCGCGACCCCTTAATACAGTTCCTCATGTTGTGGTGACCCCCAACCATAAAATTATTTTCGTTGCTACTTCATAACTGTAATTTTGCAGTGGGAGGACTAGTGCCACATCATTGGTGTCAGTGGAAGGAGTAGTGCCCCATCACTGATGTCAGTGGGATGAATAGTGCCCCATCGTTGGTGTCAGTGGGAGGAATAGTGCCCCATCGTTGGTGTCAGTGGGAGGAATAGTGCCCCATCGTTGGTGTCAGTGGGAGGAATAGTGCCCCATCGTTGGTGTCAGTGGGAGGAATAGTGCCCCATCGTTGGTGTCAGTGGGAGGAATAGTGCCCCATCGTTGGTGTCAGTGGGAGGAATAGTGCCCCATCGTTGGTGTCAGTGGGGGGAATAGTGCCCCATCGTTGGTGTCAGTGGTGGGAATAGTGCCCCATCGTTGGTGTCAGTGGGGGGAATAGTGCCCCATCGTTGGTGTCAGTGGGGGGAATAGTGCCCCATCGTTGGTGTCAGTGGGGGGAATAGTGCCCCATCGTTGGTGTCAGTGGGGGGAATAGTGCCCCATCGTTGGTGTCAGTGGGGGGAATAGTGCCCCATCGTTGGTGTCAGTGGGGGGAATAGTGCCCCATCGTTGGTGTCAGTGGGGGGAATAGTGCCCCATCGTTGGTGTCAGTGGGGGGGAATAGTGCCCCATCGTTGGTGTCAGTGGGGGGAATAGTGCCCCATCGTTGGTGTCATTGGGAGGAATAGTGCCCCATCGTTGGTGTCATTGGGAGGAATAATGCCCCATCGTTGGTGTCAGTGGGGGGAATAGTGCCCCATCGTTGGTGTCCGTGGGGGGAATAGTGCCCCATCTTTGGTGTCAGTGGGGGGAATAGAGCCCCATCATTGGTGTCAGTGGGGGGAATAGTGCCCCATCATTGGTGTCAGTGGGGGGAATAGTGCCCCATCATTGGTGTCAGTGGGGGGAATAGTGCCCCATCATTGGTGTCAGTGGGGGGAATAGTGCCCCATCATTGGTGTCAGTGGGGGGAATAGTGCCCCATCATTGGTGTCAGTGGGGGGAATAGTGCCCCATCATTGGTGTCAGTGGGAGGAATAGTGCCCCATCATTGGTGTCAGTGTGGTGGAGGGGGAAATAGTGCCCCATCTTTGGGGTCAGGGGGGGGAATAGTGCCCCATCGTTGGTGTCGGTGGGGGGAGGAATAGTGCCCCATTCTTGGTGTCAGTGGGGGGAGGAATAGTGCCCCATCGTTGGTGTCAGTGGGAGGAATAGTGCCCCATCATTGATGTCAGTGTGGTGGAGGGGGAAATAGTGCCCCATCTTTGGGGTCAGGGGGGGGAATAGTGCCCCATCGTTGGTGTCGGTGGGGGGAGGAATAGTGCCCCATTCTTGGTGTCAGTGGGGGGAGGAATAGTGCCCCATCGTTGGTGTCAGTGGGGGGAGGAATAGTGCCCCATCGTTGGTGTCAGTGGGGGGGAGGAATAGTGCCCCATCGTTGGTGTCAGTGGGGAAGAGGAATAGTGCCCCATCGTTGGTGTCAGTGGGGGGGAGGAATAGTGCCCCATCATTGGTGTCAGTGGGAGAAATAGTGCCCCATTGTTGGTATTAGTCACACAAATGATGGGGCACTATTCCTCCCACTGACACCAATGATACTTACCTTGCTGACCCCTGCTCCAGCCTGGGCTCGCTCTCTCACTTACCTGTCAGCTGTCTTCCTTCTCTGGCCGCTCTCCTCTTCACTTACTCCGGCAGTTCCCTCGATCTTCTTAGATCTACGCGCGCTGCCGCTCGGCTCCTCCTCTCCAAGCTCCACCTCCTCGCCGGTGATTGGCCGCCTGTGTGCCTCTCCTGAGCTACAGTTCCGGTGGCCAATCAGCGGCGAGGAGGCAGAGTTGTTGAGGGATCCCGGAGGTGTGGCCAGGTGACAGGGCAGCGTGTCATCCCGCCCACACATCGACTGAGTCAGAGGAGCGGTGTCTCGGTTCCTAAGACCATCGGAAATACGCGTTTTCCGATGGTCTTAGGCGACCCCTGGGAAATGGTCGTTCGACCCCCAAAGGGGTCGCGACCCCCAGGTTGAGAACCGCTGCTTTAGGCAGTGGTGTATTTTAATTTTGTGCTTCCCTAGGCAAGACTAAAATCGGCCAAACCCCCCCCCCCCCATCTAAATTGGTGGCGGAGTGATGGATCGAGAAAAGAATCTAAGATTATCGCATGGGTGGGGGGAGGACAATGTGGTCATCCAGGGACCCTGTGAGACTTGTACCACCATAGCCTCCAGGAAATAAAGTGCAAGCAGTGCAGACAAGACCCATTATGAACCCCTCAGAGCTGAGGATGTGACCCCCTAATCTCCAGCTAGTGAAGGACTACATGTCCCAGCATGAACCCCTTAGAGCTGAGGATGTGACCCCCTAATCTCCAGCTAGTGAAGGACTACAAGTCCCAGTATGAACCCCTGAGAATTAAGGATGTGACCCCCTCCCCCAAATTGACAGACCGTGAGTCCCAGCATGAAACCCTTAGAGCTGAGGATGTGACCCCCCCAACTAGTGAAGGGCTAAAAGTCCCAGCATGAACCCCTGAGATCTAAGAATGTGATCTCCCCCCTTACTTGAATGACTACAAGTCCCAGCATGAACCCCTGAGATCTAAGATGTGACCCCCCCAAAACTGACAGACTGAAAGTCCCAGCATGAACCCTTCAGACCTGAAGATGTGACCCCCCCAACTAGTGAAGGACTACAATTCCCAGCATGAAATCTAAGGCTGTGACCCCTCCAAATTGAAAGACTACAAATCCCAGCATGAACCCCTGAGATTTAAGGATGTGACCCCCCCCTCCGAAAATTGACAGACTGTAAGTCCCAGAATGAATCCCTCAGAGCTGAGGATGTGATACCCCCTCCCCCAACTAGTGAAGAACTACAAGTCCCAGCATGGACCCATAAGATCTACGAATGTGACAACCCCCCCCCAAAAAAAAGTTGACTGACTGCAAGTCCCAGCACGAACCCCTCAGAGCTGAGGATGTGACAACTCCCCAAACTAGTAAAGGATTACAAATCCTAGCATGCACCCCTGAGATCTAAGGATATTACCCCCCAAAACCGATGGACTGCAAGTTCCAGCATGAATCCCTAAGACCCTGTAGCGCCAGCGGTCGAAAAACCGAAAATGGGTCTCGGCCGGCCGGGACACTAATACTTGATTACTGTTTGTGAGTGAAGCGGCGCTATGGCAAACTTTTTTGGGGGGGCATCAGATCGACCAGAGTATCCCTTCCCCTGAAACATGCCACCCTAGGCAAACGCTCCTGCCTTTAGATTGTAAGCTCCATGGGCAGGGCGCTCCTATTCCCTCTGTATTGTACTGTATTGTAATTGTACTGACCCCCTTTATATTGTAAAGCGCTGCACAAAGTTTTGGTGATATGTAAATCCTGTATAATAATAATAATTTCAATGGCCCGGTACAAAGTGGTTCTTAAACATGCCCGCCGTTACCAGGACATGTTCTGTTCTATACCAGTCCATGCCAGTTGTAGTGGACCCAGCTAAAAGCTGAGCAGATGAGCTTGGGACAGGAGGGCCGCCAACCCTTCTATACAAAGCAAGGAGGTCAGCAATAGCGGCTTCTACATCCCATATATGACAGCTTTGATTTATAGTCATCGGACTCTGCCATCGCACCGGCACGCCATATGCCTTGTTGTGTCAAACACTTCTATATATAAAAGGAGTATGTCTGATTTATGGTTACAGGTATCACCCCGACCTGTTGTGGTCACCCAGAGTTCACCTGTCATTGTCTTCTGTATATAGACAACGGGATGAAAGGATCAGCTTGTGATAACAGCCTAATGTGATGCTGATGTAAATTTCCCCAAGGTGTGAGCATTCCTGGGCTGTGAAGTGTAAATGTAGAGCCAAGGCATGCAAGAGACAACTATAAATACATTCCTGGCTGAAACGTGTGTGGAGTTCAAGATCTGCATGTCTGTCAACTATTCATTATTGTCTTATATATCATATGATATACAGTACATTATATCTTCCTTTCTTCCTTTTTTCCTTCCTTCCTTTCCCTTCCTTCCTTCCCTTTCCCTCCCTCCCTCCCTTCCTCCCTTCCTTCCTTCCTTCCTTCCTTCCTTCCTTCCTCCCTCCCTCCCTCCCTTCCTTCCTTTTCTTCCTTCTTTCCTTCCTTCCTTTCCCTTCCTTCCTTCCCTTCTCTTTCCCTTCCCCTTCCTTCCTTCCTTCCTTCCTTCCTTCCTTCCTTCCTTCTGTCTTTTCTCCTTCCTTCCTTCCTTCCCTATTGACTTTCCCCTTGCCCCTCTACTATTTTTTTATCTCCTCTTCTCTCCATTCACCATCTTCTTCTATCTCCTTGTCTCTCCTTTCCTTTTTTTCTCCTCTTCCTTCTATTTCTCTTGTCTCCTCTCATTTTTTCTGCTCTCATCTCTTTTCTTACTTCATTTCTCTTTTCTTCCCCTCTCCATCTACTCACCTCCCTCCTTTCCATCGTTCTCTCCTCTCCTCTCCCATACCCTACTCTACTTCCCTTACTTCCCTCCCAGTGGTGTAGACTGGGGAAGGGGGGGCAGCTGGGGCAGTCGCCCCAGGCACAGCATCTAGAGCGGCGCAGAAAGGTTCCGCGCCCGCTGTCCCGACACCCGAGTGTGCTGTGCGTTTACTCTGAGCCTCAGCCTGTCACTCCTTGGACTGACTGCTCTCCAACCGCCTCTCTCCATCCGTTAGCAGCCTGAGCTTCCCTGGCTGTCCAAGCTCAGAAATGGGTGCCCTGTGATTGGCTGAACTGGTTATGTGCGGCGGTGGACCCATGGGTGATCCGTGCAACCGCTTGCTCCTGCCTAGCTGTCTCGGCCTCACCACTGGGCCTTTCCTCTGGATCTCCTTGTACATTAAAGTAGAGCATAGGAGACAAAAAGAGCCCTATCAGGTGAGTGGTGCCAGGGGACGCGGCCAGAAGTCTGGGGAGTGGGTGCGGTGGTGTGGCGGAGCAGCTGGTGCAGAAGCAAAATCAGCCATCCCCTGGCTGCATCCCCCCCTTCTCTGTCCAGCTGGCTCTGTCCTCCCCTCCACCTGGCCTCATCCCCCTTCTCCTCTGTCCATCTGGCTCTGTCCTCCCCTCCACCTGGCTGCATCCCCCCTCTCCTCTGTCCACCTGGCTCCATCCTCCCCTCCACCTGGCTGAATCCTTTCCTCTGTCCACCTGGCACCATCCTCCCCTCCACCTGGCTGAATCCTCTCTTCTCCTCTGACCACTTGGCTCCATCCTCCCCTGGCTCTGACCTACCCTCCACCTGGCTGAATCCCCTCCTCTCCTCTGTCCACCTGGCTATGTCCTACCCTCCACCTGGCTGCATCTCCCCCTCTCTTCTGCCTATTTGGCTCTTGCCTCCTCTCCACCTGGCTGCATCCCCCCTTTCTACCATCCCCTCCCCACTGTATACTGTCCCCCCCTCCCCCCCCAACTGTACATCAGGGTTATAGGTTGGCAGCTCGTTGCTCTACTACACCGGAATAGTAAGGGCTCCACCACCTAGCTATTCACAGCCAGAGTCTCAGATTGGCTGCCCGCAGCCTGCAGACTTTTATTGGTTGAATCTAAGATAGCTCTTTAACTACTGTAGTCAAAGAGCTGTCACTCAAACTCAACCAACAATAAAAGGCTGCGGGGCTGCGGCCAGCCAATAACTGCCTGAATCTGTGAATAACGGGGCACCCTTAATAATGCGTTGCAGCAGAACTAGTGGAATGGACTCAGGGAGTGCTAAAAGTCCATGGGTTAGGGGGCAAAAATTACTTGCCTTGCCCCGGGTGCTGAAAACCCACGCTATGCCACTGCCCTCACCTCCTCTTTTCTCTTGTATGCAACTGCTTTCCTGGAGGTCAGCTTTAAGCAGCAGGACATTTATCAGCGCCTGGCCCGAAGCCGATTCAAGAATCGACTCAGGTAGGACAACGCTGGATCCCTGGACAGATAAGTGTCCTTATATTAAAAGTCAGAAGCTACAGTATTTATAGCTGCTGAATTTTATTTTTTCTGGGGGAGACTGGAGCTCCTCTGTACATAAATAAATTATATACTACAGTATACTGATGCTTAGATTTGATAGTTACCTTCTCTTCCTTTCCCTTCCCTTCACCTCCCTTCCCTTCACCTCCCTTCCCTTCTCTTCTATTTTTCTTTGGTCTCCCATCCCCTCCTCATCACTACTCTTCCTTCCTCTTCTTTCCTTCACTTCATTCCATTTTTACTTTAAATCATTTATTATCACCTATGATAAATATTGGTACCAAAGGTCTAAGACTTTCCTTTCCCTTCCCTTCCCCTCTCTTTTCTCCCTTCCCCTCCCCTTTAACCCTCCCCTCCCCTTCCTTTCCTTTCCCTTCCCTTTCCCCTTCCCTTCCCTTCCTCTTCCCCTCCCCTTCCATTCCCTTTCCCTTCCCTTCCTTTCCCTACCCTTTCCCTTCCCCTTCCCCTTCCCTTCCTTTTTCCCTCCCTTCCCTTACTTTTCCCCTCCTCTTCCCTTCCCTCCCTTCTCTTTCCCCTCTCCTTCCCTTTCTTTTTCCCTTCCCTTCCCTTCCTTTTCCCTTCCCCTTTTCTTCCCTCCCCCTTCCCACCCTTCCCTTTTCCCTCCATTTCATCTTCCCCTTCCCTTTCTTTTTCCCATCCTTCCCTTTTTCCTCCCCTTCCTTCCCCTTCCTTTCCCATTCCCTTCCCACCCTTCCCTCTCCCTTCCCTTTCCATACCCTTCCCTTTCTCCTCCCCTTCCCACCCTTCCCTCTCCCTTCCCTTTCCCTACCCTTCCCTTTCTCCTCCCCTTCCTTCGCCTTCCCTTCTCTTTACTTCCCCTCCCTTCCGTCTCCCATCCCTTCCTCTGCACTACTCTTCCCTCCTCTTCTTTCCTTCAATTCATTCTACTGTTACTTTAAATCTTTCATTTTCACCTGTGATGAATATTGGTTCCAATGGTCTAAGACTTCTGAACTCCCAAGAAATCTCACATTCTCCTCAGGCCCTGAAACCATTAACAGGACATTCATCAGCCCATTGTGATGACTGGGGATCCGTCAGCTCCGTCTGATCTGATTACAATCACAGCTTGTCAGTTTCCACTGAAAGGCATTTAACAAATGACTTTATCATCATCTGTCCATCATAGAGAGCAGCGGAGATCCCGAATCTTCCCCTCTGCTTCTAATCTGAAGAAATGTTGTCTGCTGTAATAATAAGCGTGCCTTCATCAGATCTTTCCATGAGATGAACAATGAGACCCCCCCCAGTAATGACAGTCTTCATCTCCCTGGCGTGGGGCCACCACTGACTCACCTATGCTCAGCCAAGAGTTTTTTTTTATTCCTCTGCAGCTGTACATTTTTTTTTGTAATTTTGTTTATTCTATCTTTTTTTTTTTTTTTTATGGTTGAACTGGATGGACTTTTGTCTTTTTTCAGCCAGACTAACTATGTAGCTATGTAAGAAATGGCTTTCACCGTGCCTTCATGTAAACATGTTTTCAACTTTTCTCTTCTTTACTTTCTTTACTCTTTTTATGGAGCTTCTCTTCTGAAAAAAAAAATATTCCTGCCATGAATAAGGCCATCAGAACTCCAGCAAACAGATAAATACATATATGGGAGCTATTTTACATGCCAAAGGAATTGTATTTCTGTCCATTCATTCCTATGACTTAAGCTGCTCTGCCACACAGCATATCCCTTGCCTCTCCCCCAGTCTGTGACTGGACAGTGAAAAGAGAAACAGAAGACTGAGAAGCTCATCCCTCTGTCGCTCTGCTCCCTCCTGCTATCAGCATGCCCCTTGTTAGTAAATGTGCACACCTGTTTGGCTCTTTGTGTCACTTCTCCCGAGTCTAAGCTCCACTGTACAGAAGATTGATAATGAGTAAACCACCAGCGCTACTCAAACTACACAAACTATACACTAGACATAAATATATATATATATATAGGGAGCAATCACCTGACTAAAAACTTGAATGGGCAAATGAACAATGAAAGGATTGGTGTTGTGCTCCCTGAATGGTGTCTGAATACACTAAATACAACACACAATTGTATACATTAAACCAATAATAATATACATATAGACACAAATAATAACGTGATAACTGTGACAAGTGGCGGACTGACAACTCATGGGGCCCCGGGCAATAGGAAATGATTGGGCCCCTGTGTCCTCACCCACACTCAAACCAAACCCAAAAAAGCCTATGAAAGGTACCAGGGGCATCTCATGGGGCCCCCTACTGACCCCGGGCAGTGCCCGAGTGGCTAAATGGTCAGTCCGCCCCTGACTGTGAGCAATAAACATATGTGTGTGAACACAAATACATCACATTATTATTATTATAAAGTATTTATAAAGCGCCAACAGTTCGCTCAGCGCTGTACATTACAATGGGAGACAATACATGAGACAGCACAGTAACAATACAATACGATACACGAGGGGTTCGAGGACCCTGCTTCTTGGAGCTTACAATCTAGGAGGGAGGGGATAGTGGTACGGGAGGAAAAGCTGTGGGGAATGGGGTGGTAGGAAGAGTGGAGCAGTTAGCAGAGGGCGGGGTAGGCTTCCCTGAAGAGATGGGTTTTTAGTATGCGCCTAAAGGTGAGGAGAGTAGGTGATAGTCTGATGGATCACATGAAGAATATAAATAAGTAAACACTAAACATGCGTCCCGAAAACCAGGGAAAATGGTCACAAATAAAGTGATAAATGAATGGCATAAATGGTGCCTCAATAGAAAGTGCCGTGTCAAAATAATTCACAACAATTGTGAATGCACTGATGTCAGGATAGACCTGATAACAAAAACCCCCTTAACCTCCCTAGCAGTCTGATTATGTCATTATTTCTGTGCTCAAAGCGGTACATTTTTTTGCATGGAAATATGTTGTTTTTTTATTGTAGGCCTGTAATTCTTAGGAATAACTCACTGAAATCTGTCCGAACAAGAGTCTAGTAAACATCCCGGGGATGATAAAACTTGGAACACGAAATCATAAATTATAATTTAATAAATAATCATAAAAAATAATAATATAATAATAATACATTTAATTCAATAATATAATCAAAACAAAAACGATGAAATTTGAAATATAGCGCCAAGCTGAGCAAAGTCGCAGAATCGTTTTCAGTGTCTGATGAGGAATTTCCCCCACGAATCATTATCACTCAATTCTGCAAGTGGTTCTGATTTACTATCGCTGTTCTCTAGCCGGTCTAAAACCGCTTTTGACCTAAAGGGACGCTTTTTGGACGCCATGGACGTTTCTCAGTTTCCAGGCAGAAAGAACAGTAAAAATGCAGGCAGGGCGCCGGACAAAGCACTCGGGACAAAATGTATGTGAAATGGTTTGATACAGGAATGTTATACTATGTGATTTTAGTGTATTTAGTGAATGTCACTTTTAAAAATTTTTAATTTCCCGCCGTTCTGTCCCCCGTACGTCCCGACGTCGCAGGGAATGGAACCCAGAAGACAGATGCCGGCATCAGCCGGAGGACATTGCCGGGGACACTGCAGGAGGGACATCACGGGAGCGCAGGACAAGGTAAGTGCTGGAGGGATCCCGGAGCAACGCTGCAGTGTATTCCCGAGTGTAGCTCGGGGTTACCGCTTGTGGTACTGAAAGTTACCCCGAGCTACACTCGGGAATACCGCCAGGGGGGTTAATACCACATGACCTCCTAACACATCAATGTGTTACATCAAAGTGATAACTGATAACCAATTGTTGTCTAACTGGTGTGATACAATCCATAATTGGGATTAATAAGTGCAAACACAAACACATACAAAAGTGTTACAACACCATAAGATATTGCGAAAGAAAAACTTTTATAAGAAAATCGCGTGATGTTATAAAATGTGCCGCTAAATCATTCATATATAATGGCCAAAAGTCCCCTTGTGCACTTTTCAAATGAGTGAACCACATGTAATAGTGATGAAGGTGATATGAGTGAAAAAATGGGGATCCTCCAATGGCCGGATTGCCCCCTCACTTTATTGCAGCGACCCCAAAGGGTCAATGAGCCTTCAAATTGCCAGATATAATATTACGGCCAATCCACATCAATGAATCCAGGTTAAGCAGTAATGGTGGTATTCCCCTTTTATATGCAGCGTTGAGAATGACCCATCCAGGTATCCAAACTTCTCATGCTAAACTCAACCCACTCATATATGGATTAAAGACAAGAAGAAACTCCCATCGTGTAATACTGTATGTTTAATACCACAAAAGTAAACCAGCAAGTAGCTCACTCACATTTGCATGTTCAAAAGCAAGCTTACAGAGCCTCATTTATATTGCTGGATGTACTCTCTGGGTGTACAAAGATGGCGCCTCCACCGGAAGTGACGTCACCACGTGCTGACGCGTTGCGTCACATCTCACATTGCTTCTCCAGGAACAGGAGATTGGAAGAGGCTGATACCAAGTCTAATTAGGTACTTAGAAAAAAAAAATAATTTGAAGTTTGTTCACACCAAAGCACATGCACAACACACAAAGGGGTTGATTTACTAAAACTGAAGAGTGCACAATCTGGTGCAGCTCTGCATAGAAACCAATCAGCTTCCAGGTTTTATTGTCAAAGCTTAATTGAACAAGCTGAAGTTAGAAGCTGATTGGCTACCATGCACAGCTGCACCGGATTTTGTACTCTCCGGTTTTAGTAAATCAACACCATAGACTGGCATGTTGAAGACCGCCCCATAGTATTTTTACAGATCGATGATATAGATACATATATACATACTGTATATATATATATATATGTACAGTATATATATGTGTGTGTAATTTTGCACTTCTGCCATAGGGGCGCATGCAACTACGCCGGCGGCTCGCTTCTGCTGTGGAAACTCACAGCAGAAGCCGATCTGCGAGAACCCGATGAACAGATGTCCGCCGGCACCCACCAATTATCGGGCAGGAGAAAGCACAGAGCTCTGCCCATGTAAACAAAGCAGAGCACTATTCTGACAATTGGGGAAGTAAAAGATTGTGTGTCCCTGCAAAGCAGGGAACACGATTTTTCACTTCCCCTAGTACAAGCACCACCCAATGTAAACCAAGCACATAGCTAGGCACACATTTAACCCTTTGATCAGCCCAGATGTTAATCCTTTCCCAACCAGTGTCGTTAGCTCAGTGATCAGTTCATATTTTTAGCACTGATCACTGTGTTAGTGTCACTGGTTCCCACAAAGTGTCAGTGTAAAAATGTCCGCCGCAATATCACAGTCCCGCTATAAGTCGCTGATCGCACCATTACTAGTATAAAACATAAATACATTAAAAAAATTTCAGTATATGTCCCATAGTTTGTAGACGCTATAACTTTTGTGCAAACTTATTGGTTAATGATTTTTTTCACCAAAATGATGTGGCAGAATAGATTTTGGCCTTAATTTTGACCTATATTTATGAAGAAATTTGATGTTTAAAATCTTTTTATTGGATATATTCTATAGTAGAAAATACATTTTCAAAATTGTCAGTCTTTTTTTGTTTTTAACGGAAAAAGTAAAAACCACAGGAATGATCAATTACCACCAAAAAAAGGTCTATTTGTGGGTAAGAAGGACATAAATTTCATTTATTTACAGTGTTGCATGACCGTGCAATTGTCAGTTAATCACTTGCCCTCCAGAGGATTTACCTCCTTCCTAACCAGGCCATTTTTTGCGATTCGGCGCTGTGCTACTTTGACTCACAAATGCGCAGTCGTGCAACGCTGCACCCAATTGAAATTTATGTCTTTTTTTCCCACAAATGGAACTTTCTATTGGTGGTATTTGATCACCTGGGTATTTTTTATTTTTTGCACCATAAACAAACAAAGACTGACACTTTTGAGAAAAAAACAATATTTTAGATTTTTAATTGGTTGACGTGAAAGATATAGTGTCTACAAATGGCGGTATATATACTGGATTTTTTTTTGCTGTGCTATGTCCCCCCCTCCCCCCTCAGGTTAGTGCCCAGTCCCTTCCATGCCATTTGCTTCACAATCCCTTGCCAAGAAAATGGGTATTATTGATTTTACGGATTCAACTGATTTCAGTGGGGCTCTGATTCAGTTTTGGAATCACAGAGTCCTGCTCAAACCCAACCATTACATTCGGCTGATCCCCACTGAGTACCCTCCAAACTTGTCTCTGGGAATTGCTTGCTGCTGAAATCCTTCATGCCTTTTGCAGTCCAGCTTTAGAAGCTCTGACCTCCATGTGTCCGATGTAGAAGCTATAAATGAGTATTTATGCTGACCCTGAAAGTACGTGATCTGCCTTTGCAACCATTTTTAGGGAAATTGAGACTCATCAGACCAGGCAACATTTTTCCAATCTTCTTTTGTCCAATTTTGGTAAGCCTGTGCGAATTGCAGCCTCCGTTTCCTCTTCTTAGCTGACAGGAGTGGCACCCGGTGGGGTCTTCTGCTGCTGTAGCCCATCTGCTTCAAGGTTCGACGTGCTATACGTTCAGAGATTGTTTTCTGCATACCTTTGTTGTAACGGGTGGTTATTGGAGTTACTGTTGCCTTTCTATCATCTCAAACCAGTCTGCCCATTCTCCTCTGACCTCTGACATCAACAAGGCATTTTTGTCCACATATCTCACTGGATATTTTCTCTTTTTCGGACCATTCACTGTAAATCCTAGAGATGGTTGTGCGTAACTATCCCAGTGGATCAGCAGTTTTTGAAATGTCCATCTGGTACCAACAACCATGCCACATTCAAAGTCACTTAAATCCCCTTTTACCCCCATTCTGATAGTCGGTTTGAAATTCAGTAAGTCGTCTTCACCACATCTAAATGCCTAAATGCATGGAGTTGCTGCCATGTGATTGGCTGATTAGCAATTTGTGTCACCAAGCAATTGAACAGGTATTAAAGTGGCCGGGAGTGTATATTTAGCTGTTTGCCTGGAGTTCACTTTAACTTGATCTCTTTGGCTGCTGGAGCCTTTTAACTTTTAGCACACATTTTAAAAATCATTTTAGGCCGGAAGAGCGTTAAAACCCCCAAATTATATATTTTCTGAAAGCAGAGACCCTGGAGAATAAAATGTTGGTAGATCAAAATTTTTATGTCACATATCACAAAATACACTTACGGTAACTCTAGGGTGCACAAATATTACCCAATGCTTTGGTAAAATATAAAAGATGAGATTGTCTTGGAGGACGTTCTTTTCCTATTAATCCCTCCTCGTTCCTGGCCTCGGGATCCCCTCTTAGAGGGGGTTCTTTTCCTATTAATCCCTCCTCGTTCCTGGCCTCGGGATCCCCTCTTGGAGGGAGTTCTTTTCCTATTAATCCCTCCTCGTTCCTGGCCTCGGGATCCCCTCTTGGAGGGAGTTCTTTTCCTATTAATCCCTCCTTGTTCCTGGCCTCGGGATCCCCTCTTGGAGGGAGTTCTTTTCCTATTAATCCCTCCTCGTTCCTGGCCTCGGGATCCCCTCTTGGAGGGGGTTCTTTTCCTATTAATCCCTCCTCGTTCCTGGCCTCGGGATCCCCTCTTGGAAGGGGTTATTTTCCTATTAATCCCTCCTCGTTCCTGGCCTTGCGATCCCCTCTTGGAGGGAATTCTTTTCTTATTAATCCCTCCTTGTTCCTGGCCTCGGGATCCCCTCTTGGAGGGATTTCTTTTCCTATTAATCCCTCCTCGTTCCTGGCCTTGCGATCCCCTCTTGGAGGGGGTTATTTTCCTATTAATCCCTCCTTGTTCCTGGCCTTGGGATCCCCTCTTGGAGGGGGTTATTTTCCTATTAATCCCTCCTTGTTCCTGGCCTTGGGATCCCCTCTTGGAGGGGGTTCTTTACCTATTAATCCCTCCTCGTTCCTGGCCTCGGGATCCCCTCTTGGAGGGAGTTCTTTTCCTATTAATCCCTCCTCGTTCCTGGCCTCGGGATCCCCTCTTGGAGGGAGTTCTTTTTCTATTAATCCCTCCTCATTCCTGGCCTTGGGATAACCTCTTGGAGAGGATTCTTTTCCTTTTATTCCCTCTTCATTCCTGACCTCGGGATCCCCTCTTAGAAGGGTTTCTTTTCCTATTAATCCCTCCTCGTTCCTGGCCTCGGGATCCCCTCTTGGAGGGGGTTCTTTACCTATTAATACCTCCTCGTTCCTGGCCTCAGGATCCCCTCTGTGGAAGGGTTCTTTTCCTTTTAACCCTTCTTCATTCCTGGTCTCAGGATTCCCTCTTGGAGGGAGTTCTTTTCCTATTAATCTCTCCTCATTCCTGGCACGGGATCCTCTCTTGGAGGGGGTTCTTTTCCTATTAATCACTCCTCGTTCCTGGCCTCGGGATCCTCTCTTGGAGGGGTTCTTTTCCTATTAATCCCTCCTCGTTCCTGGCCTCAGGATCCCCTCTGTGGAAGGGTTCTTTTCCTATTAACCCCTCTTCATTCCTGGCCTCAGGATTCCCTCTTGGAGGGAGTTCTTTTCCTATTAATCTCTCCTCATTCCTGGCCTCGGGATCCTCTCTTGGAGGGGGTTCTTTTCTTATTAATCCCTCCTTGTTCCTGGCCTCGGGATCCCCTCTTGGAGGGAGTTCTTTTCCTATTAATCCCTCCTCGTTCCAGGCCTCGGGATCCCCTCTTGGAGGGAGTTCTTTTCCTATTAACCCCTCCTCGTTCCTGGCCTTGCGATCCCCTCTTGCAGGGAGTTCTTTTCCTATTAATCCTTTCTCATTCCTGGCCTCGGGATCCCCTCTTGGAGGGGGTTCTTTTCCTATTAATCCCTCCTTGTTCCTGGCCTTGGGATCCCCTCTTGGAGGGGGTTCTTTACCTATTAATCCCTCCTCGTTCCTGGCCTCGGGATCCCCTCTTGGAGGGAGTTCTTTTTCTATTAATCCCTCCTCGTTCCTGGCCTTGGGATAACCTCTTGGAGAGGGTTCTTTTCCTTGGAGGGGTTTCTGGCCTCAGGATCCCCTCTTGGAGGGGGTTCTTTACCTATTAATACCTCCTCGTTCCTGGTCTCAGGATCCCCTCTGTGGAAGGGTTCTTTTCCTTTTAACCCCTCTTCATTCCTGGCCTCAGGATTCCCTCTTGGAGGGAGTTCTTTTCCTATTAATCTCTCCTCATTCCTGGCACTGGATCCTCTCTTGGAGGGGGTTCTTTTCCTATTAATCGCTCCTCGTTCCTGGCATCGGGATCCTCTCTTGGAGGGGGTTCTTTTCCTATTAATCCCTCCTCGTTCCTGGCCTCGGGATCCCCTCTGTGGAAGGGTTCTTTTCCTATTAACCCCTCTTCATTCCTGGCCTCAGGATTTCCTCTTGGAGGGAGTTCTTTTCCTATTAATCTCTCCTCATTCCTGGCCTCGGGATCCTCTCTTGGAGGGGGTTCTTTTCTTATTAATCCCTCCTTGTTCCTGGCCTCGGGATCCCCTCTTGGAGGGAGTTCTTTTCCTATTAATCCCTCCTCGTTCCTGGCCTCGGGATCCCCTCTTGGAGGGAGTTCTTTTCCTATTAACCCCTCCTCGTTCCTGGCCTTGCGATCCCCTCTTGGAGGGAGTTCTTTTCCTATTAATCCCTCCTCGTTCCTGGCCTCGGGATCCCCTCTTGTAGGGGGTTCTTTTCCTATTAATCCCTCCTTGTTCCTGGCCTCGGGATCCCCTCTTGGAGGGAGTTCTTTTCCTATTAATCCCTCCTTGTTCCTGGCCTCAGGATCCCCTCTTAGAAGGGGGTCTTTTCCTATTAATCCCTCCTTGTTCCTGGCCTCAGGATCCCCTCTTAGAAGGGGGTCTTTTCCTATTAATCCCTCCTCGTTCCTGGCCTCGGGATCCTCTCTTGGAGGGGGTTCTTTTCCTATTAATCCCTCCTTGTTTCTGGCCTCAGGATCCCCTCTTGGAGGGGGTTCTTTACCTATTAATACCTCCTCGTTCCTGGCCTCGAGATCCCCTCTGTGGAAGGGTTCTTTTCCTTTTAACCCCTCTTCATTCCTGGCCTCAGGATTCCCTCTTGGAGGTAGTTCTTTTCCTATTAATCACTCCTCATTCCTGGCACGGGATCCTCTCTTGGAGGGGGTTCTTTTCCTATTAATCTGACTGACAATGCTGCTGTCTGCTGTGCCTCCTGTGCTTATTCTTCCAGAGCTGTGTCCCACTAACCAGTGGCGTCCCTAGGCAGGTGCGGGGGGGTGCCCACCATGCCAGGTGACACCTACAGCATGAGGTGACATCAGACCCGCTCCACGAAAAGGTAAGTTGTAAAGCAAGCCGATGATCCCCGCAGGATGGATTAGATCTGCAGATTGAGCATAATGGATCGGAGGGGATCGCCGGAGGGGGTGTCACCAAGTGTTATCGCACCGGGTGACACCAACCCTAGGGACTGCCCCTGCCACTAATACAGGGTGTGTTACTGACCAGATCATCAGGCGAAAACAGGAGAAAAAGCCAAAGAGAAGAAAACTGATACAGCTATCGCATCTAATGATTGGTGAGCTGCAACATAATACATTTATAGTTTTGGGTTTATTACCACTTTAAAGTGTTACTAAACTCACAACAGTAAATCAGTCTGTATATGCAGTAAAGCATGCTTGTTATACTCACTGTAGAACCTAAGGGGTTAATCCTCTGCATTGTGTAAAAAGGCTGTTTGATCCTGTCTTCTCTGATCCTCCCCTTCTTTTACTGCTTCCAATCCATCTACTGATAGAACAGAGCCTTGGGTGCAAGCTGAACATGCTCAGTTTGGTGTGTATTGCTAGAGAGTTTTTTTTTTCTTCTTGGGAGAGTGCATGTGATCAGCACAGGGCCAATCAGTGCTGTCCAGACAAAGGGTCAGGGGTCCTGCAGCCTCATAGGAAAATCAGAGGAGAATGAAAACTTGAAAGATTAACCAGTGCTCAGCCAGCCAGCCAGTCACATGACTGCTATATACTGCTGATGAGAACAACAGAAAATTTCCTATCAAATACTTACCATAATTTTCTTTTCCTGATGGACTCCATGACAGCATACGTATGGGTTAGTCCCTCCCTCTCCTCTCCTATAGGACCCCACTCCCATAAATCTTTGCTCCTCGCCAGCGGCCGTGTTCCATAACTAGCCTACTCATGGCATTGGAAGGGTACTCCTGCTGCCATGGAGTCCATCAGGAAAGGAAAATTACAGTATGTATTTGATAGGACATTTTCAATTTTCCTGACAGACTCCATGGCAGCATACATATGGGAAATAACTAGCCATACACGCATGGGTGGGCAGTTACTCAAAGACTTTAATTTGCCCCATCAACTGACAGGACTTTCAAACCAAAATTAACAGAGGAATGAGTAAGCAGGCTGTACACAGTAATGAGCCATAAAAGTGTTAATTGAGGACCATGGGGCTGCTCTGCAGATCATCTCAGGGGTGACATGCCGGGAAGCCACCCAGAACATAGCCACCCATTTGAGTTGAGTGTGCGGCCACCGCCCCTGGACGCGCCAAGCCCTTAGCCCTGTAGGCCATTTGGATGGCCTGGACAATCCAGGCTACGATTGACCTGAGAAAGACCCGATCTCCTTTACTTTTTCCATGCAAAAGGATGAATAGACGGTCCAACCAACGGAAGGATGCTGTGACCTGCAGGTACAGCTTTAAGGTCTGAACTACATCCAGGGGGTGAACGTCATTGACTCCCGAGGCTTAAACATTGGCAGGACAATCTTCTGATTTTCGTGGAAGACCGAGGTCACTTTAGGATTAGAACCTAGCATAGGGATGAGGACCATTCGATCCGGGAAGAATGTCAAAAACGGTTCTTTGCAGCCAAGGTTCCTCATTTCAGATACTCTTTTTGCTGATATAACCTCCACCAGAAAGGATGCCATGATGGAGAGCTCCGTCACTATGGGAGGACCAGCCAAATCTGGGATGCCTCCAGAGAAGAAGTCGAGGACAAGCGGGAGGTCCCATTTAGGGAACCTCGGTTTTCTCTGGGGCCTCAACCTTACTGCCCCCTTGAAGAATTGCAACAAGAGAGTGGTCGGCCCATGATACTCCAGTGAAGGCAGAGATGGCTGACAATTGAACCCTGAGGGTGCTGACCGATAGGGGCAGGTCCAGGCCTGACTGTAAGAATCCCAGGATATCCTGAACCTTCTGATTACTATAGGATATGCCCACGGCCAAGATATAGTCCACAAACTTAGACCAGACTCTTCAATAGACCCTGTTGGTACTTGGTCTTCTGGCATTCATCAGGGTAGGGATGACTCCAGTAGGACAGCCTAAGTCCTCCAGCCTCACCCCCTCAAGAACCAGACCATTAGATGAAGTTGGGTTGGACAATGGTGAAGAATGGCCTATTGTGACAACAGGTCTGGCTTGAGAGGGAGAGGAACCGAATTCCAAAAGCTGAGCTGCGCGAGTAAGGGAAACCATGGTCTGCTTGGCCAGTATAGAATTGCATATGCTACTTCCACTGCTTCTGCTCTGAGCCTCTGAAGAAACCTTAAAATGACAGGAACCGGGGGAAACGCATAGGCTGTGCGAAACCTCCACTGATCCATCAGAGCATCCACTCCGAAGGCCTGGGAGCAGTGATTCCTGGTGTAGTACATCTCCAGCTTGCTGCTGCATGGGGAGGCAAACAGGTCGACTTCCGGACAGATCCAGAGGGTCAGTTGCCACTTGAAGACTTCTGTGTCGAGAGACCACTTGTTGTTTAATTGAACCTTGGATAGGAAGTCTGCTTGCGAGTTCTGGACTCCGGAGACGTATACTGCCAATATATTGGAGAGGTTTCTCTGAGCCCAGGTCATGATTGGCTCTACCTCTTGCAAGAGGGACAAGCTGTGGGTTCCGCCCTGTCTCCTTATTTAGGACACTGCCGTTGTATTGTCAGACCTCAGTAGGACTGATTTCCCCTATGTTAGGTGCTGGCAAGCCCGTAGGGCACAGAACGCCATTCACAGTTCTAGGATATTTAACCCCAACCTGTGAGAGGGAAAGCTCCATCTGCCCTGAGCTATCTCTGACTGGCAGAGAGCGCCCCATCTGGAGTTTCTGGCATCCGCGGTGAGGAGATGGGGGCAATTGAGTGGCAATTGAGCAGATTCTTCTGTTGCAGCTACCAAGGAAGGCTCTCATTCATTGACAGAGTTATGTAAATGACCTAGCCCATGTTGCCTGGGTTCCACTTTTGCAGAAAGCCCTTCTGGAAGGGTTGCATTCTCCACTGTGCCCATTTCACCATCGGAGCTGCGAACGCCATAGTGCCAATGATTTTTAGGCATTGGAGGGCCCGAAGATGTGAGGAGGACAGGGCAGGTAGTATTCAGCTCCAGATCACCGGAATCTTCTTCAAGGGCAGGGATATGGTGGTGTTGACCGTGTAGAAATGAGCCCCGAGGAATATTAGAGACTGCATGGGCTCCAACTGGCTCTTCTCCATGTTCAACAACCACCCGAACACGAGAAGGGTCAGATGACATGGGCCCTGTGCTGTAGCTGCTGTTCTCTGTCCTGGGATGGTAGGAGCAGGTCGTCTAGGTAATGGTGCAGGCAAATGCCTCTGGTTCTGATCAGGGCCATGACTGCCAACAAGACTTCTGAAAACACGCGAGGTGACATCGAAAGCCCAAAGGGAAGAAATACGCACTGGAGATGACAGAGGAACTTCTGAAAATCTCTTGCAATGGGCACATGACAGCAGGCATCCTTTAGATCTATAGAGAGGAGACAGTCACCTGGCTGAATTGCTTGTTGAATTGTAAACAACGTCTCCATCTTGAATTTTGACTTCCTGATAAAGGAGTTTAGATGGGTGAGATCTACGACTGGCTCCCAGGCCCTGTTTTATTTCTTGACCAAAAAGAGGAGCGAATACAAGCCCTGAAATTCTTTTCCCTCTGGACAGCACCCTGTGCATCCTTTCTCCAGAGTGTGGAAGGGCTGTAGGGATGAACTTCAGATGAGGGCTCCTGAATGCCCAAGCATGCCCTGAAGATACCGTGCTGACAGCCCAGACGTCCCGGATTGAAGCTGCCCAGACATGCTGAAAATGGCGAAGGTGTGCCCCCTCCTAGCCTGCCTGATTGGGTCCAATCTCAAATGACTTTGTGGCCTCACAACCTCCAGAGGTTGAGCCCTTGGAGGACTTCTGAAAAGATGACTGGCTTCACCTCCAGGTTCTCTTGAATTTGCAGCGCAGCTTGTTCTGAGCCCTGACTTCTGGACTGAGCCCTCTTCTGGCCTTGCACACAACGGTGCTAGGGCAGGAAACCAGACCCCCCACCGGTAGTCCGGGCTACAGCTCTGTCCAGTTTGTTCCCAAACAGGCAGGAACCCTTAAAAGGAATCTTGCACCATGCCTGATTAGAGGCCAGATTGGCCAACCAGGGCCGAAGCCACAACGCACGTATGGCTGTAACTGAGAACAGCATAACCCAAGTCAGCAGATGGGTAAGATCAATTGAGGCCTCCCCCAGAAAGGCAGATGCCAACTTCAGCTTCCGAATGGCTGAATCCCTGGCCACCTCTTCTGGTACTCCTCTGAGAGCCACATCCATTTTATCCGACCACACTTCCATAGCTTTGGATAAGGCCGCTTGGGCAAGCGCCGGCTTGCAAGCCATCCCTGCCATAGTTTGAGATCAGAATCAATTCTCCTTTCCAGATCGTTCTTAAAGGACACTGAATCCTCGAGAGGGAGGGTAACATGCTTACCTAGCCTCATTGAGGTTGCATCCACCAGAGGGGCTGATTATAAATATTTGACGTCTGATGATTTGTTCAGCAAGGAGGCCCTCCTATTGACATTGCTCCACTCCTCAGTAAAAAAATGTCTCCAAGTTCCTCCAGGAACGGAAAGTTTGGACAATCTTTTTTTGATATTTAAAGAATTTTCTGTGTTTAGGAGGAGACTCCACAGCTTCTTCCCACTTCAGGGCCTCTTTAATTGCTTTGACTAAGGGAGAGACCAAGGTGAAGTCGAAGTCCACACACGGATCCTCACCTTCCGCCTCACTGTCTGAAGCTCCGGCTGACAGGTGACTAGGCTGAGAAGGTTCCAATCCCTCTTGTGGGTCTTTGGGAGGGGAGCACACCCTGACGCGACTAGTTCCTATTTCTTTCAGGGACTCTTGAACCACCCGCCTAACCAAAGCCTCTACCTGTTGGCCGGCACTTTCTCTCTCACCGGTCACCAAGGCAAAACAGGAGTGACATAACGACCTGTCGTCAGGAACCTGAGTTTCGCACCCCCAGCACGTTTTCCAACTGGAACAGCCGGAATTCGGATTAACGTGATGCCTCCTATGACGTGAAGTTCTCCTATGATACCTGGAGCTGGAAGGAGACCTGTGGTGTCCGCATCTAGAGGAAGATTGATGGCGTCAAGACCTGGAAGCACTTCCATCATCATGTGCTGTATAGTGATGATCAGACCTAGAACAAGGAATAGTTAAAAGCCACAGAAAGGCACCAGTGGGTGATCAAGGGGATAAAGCCGCCTGTCCGCACCTACTGTGCAAGGACAGGCCACAAGGAGGCGGTGACACATCCATGCTGGGTCAGCTGTGAAGGCAACAAAGCTGTAAAAAAGAAAACATTACATGCCACAAGCAGAACCCCAACAGACCACCAAGGAGGGGGCAGGAGGGAGCAGGTACTGACCTTCCACAGTGGACCACAGTGCTTGGAAAAGCTGCAGCCTTCAACCTGTATGGATTCCCATTGAAAATAGCTCTGACAGCTGTTTAAATCTGCAGCCAGTGATGACGTCATTGGAGCCGTACTGCGAATGCGCCGGAACCCCGGCATCTCCTCGTGATGCCCGCGCACATGTGGGAGCGCTGCCTTCTTTCCATACTGTGCACGCATGAGCAGATATAGTGAATGCAGGGTCCGGGGAGACCAGATATAGTGAATGCAGGGCCGGGGAGAGTGGATATATTGAATGCAGGGTCTGGAGAGACCAAATATAGTGAATGCAGGGTCCGAGGAGACCGGATATAGTGAATGCAGGGTCCAGGGAGAGCGGATATAGTGAATGCAGAGTATGGGGAGACCAGATATAGTGAATGCGGGGTCCTGGGAGAGCGGATATAGTGAACGCAGGGTTCGGGGAGATCAGATATAGTGAATTCAGGGTTCGGGGAGACCGGATATAGTGAATGCGGGGTCCGGGGAGAGCGGATATAGTGAATGCAGGGTCCGGGGAGAGTGGATATAGTGAATGCGGGGTTCGGGGAGAGCAGATATAGTGAATGCAGGGTCCGGGGAGAGCGGATATAGTGAATGCGGGGTCCGGGGAGAGCGGATATAGTGAATGCAGGGACCAGGGAGACTGGATATAGTGAATGCAGGGTCCTGGGAGACCAGATATAGTGAATGCAGGGTCCATGGAGAGCGGATATAGTGAATGCAGAGTATGGGGAGTTTAGATATAGTGAATGCAGGGTCCGGGGAGATCAGATATAGTGAATGCAGGGTCCGGGGAGACCAGATATAGTGAATGCAGGGTTCGGGGAGACCAGATATAGTGAATGCAGGGTCCGGGGAGACCAGATATAGTGAATGCAGGGTCCGGGGAGAGCGGATATAGTGAATGCAGGGTCCGGGGAGACCAGATATAGTGAATGCAGGGTCCGGGGAGATCAGATATAGTGAATGCAGGGTTCGGGGAGACCAGATATAGTGAATGCAGGGACCGGGGAGAGCGGATATAGTGAATGCAGGGTCCAGGGAGACCAGATATAGTGAATTCAGGGTTCGGTGAGACCAGATATAGTGAATGCAGGGTTCGGTGAGACCAGATATAGTAAATGCAGGCTCCGGGGTTTAGTAACACTTTACCTCCTATGTTAGTTCTATTCTCTGTAGTGAATTTCGATGCTGTACAATGTGTCGGAACACGCTGTGAAAAAATAGACCATATAATTTTTTTTTTTCTACACAAACCAATGCAGAACATTGGTGAGAAGTGAATCCATGGCACATAGGACGGATTCCCTAATCCTTTCATCAGATCAGTGCTGGGTCTAATGCAGCTCAGTGGTGCAGGTATGAGCGGGCACTGCCGCACGTCACCTTTTTCCCTGGTGACACAATACAATGTATAAATAAATGTGTATGCAACATTGAATCAGCAGAATAGACCCAATCAGAGCGCTGCTAGAATACATTGATATAACCCAGGAAAGTGTGACAATATATCTGGGAAATATCAGCGAGACTAAACCAAGCCTAGCCATGACATACAATATTCACAAAAGGCAACACCGCTGAGCCGGTGAACGTGGAAAGGGTGAAAACAAACTTGTTTGGCACCTGAAAGAGAAATTCCAAAAAAAAGAATCCCGCGGCGCGGCTTATTCTCATTGGACGATATCTGTTATTTTAGGTGAGTAAAGAAACGCGCACCCCCTTGTTCCTTGTGTTATTATTAGCTTGAGTAAACCGTTGTCGCACAAGGTGCAATCTCCCCGGAACGCTGGAAAAACAACAGGATGACAGCGATCCCCGCGGCTCGCGCTTGTTACATGTCAGATAGACTCAGCCTTTTCAGCAAAGCATGATCGCATGGCCGGCTATATGAAAGTGACATCTTCCAGGGATGATGTGCAAACTGAACGCCGTTTACAGCAATTGTGCCACCATCAAACATAAGACCAGCTGACCACTAAAAGTGAATATATATAAAAAATATATAATATATAAAATATATATATAAAAAATATATAATGTAAACCTCTGGCCCAGCTACTTTCAAATATTCAAATACTTCCATATTCCTAAAGTATCCCCTGTCATTAACCTTCCTAGCGGTCAGTATTTCTGTGCTCAAAGCGGTACATTTTTTTGCATGGAAATATGTATTTTTTTATTGTAGTCCTGTAATTTTTAGGAATAGCTCACTGAAATCTGTCTGAACAAGAGTCTAGTAAACATCCCGGGGATGAGAAAATTTGAAACATGAAATCATAAATTATAATTTAATAAATAATCCTAAAAAATAATAATATAATAATAATAAAAAATGTAATTCAATAATATAATCAAAACCAAAAACACTGAAATGTGAAATATAGCGCCAAGTTCGCACATCGCTGAGCTCAGTCGCAGAATCGTTTTCAGTGTCTGATGAGGAATTTCCCCCACGAATCATTATCACTCAATTCTGCAAGTGGTTCTGATTTACTATCGCTGTTCTCTAGCCGGTCTAAAACCGCGTCTGACCTAAAGGGACGCTTTTTGGACGCCATGGACGTTTCTCAGTTTCCAGGCAGAAAGAACAGTAAAAATGCAGGCAGGGCGCCGGACAAAGCACTCGGGACAAAATGTATGTGAAATGGTTTGATACAGGAATGTTATACTATGTGATTTTAGTATATTGAGTGAATGTCACTTTTTCACATTTTTAAATTTCCCGCCGTTCCGTCCCCCGTACGTCCCAATGTCGCAGGGAACGGAACCTGGAAGACAGATGCCGCCATCGGCCAGAGCACATTACAGGAGACACTGCAGGGGGGACATCGCGTAGGACAAGGTAAGTGCAGAAGGGATCCCTGAGCAATGCTGCAGTGTATTCCCGAGTGTAGCTCGGGGTTACCGCTTGTGGTGCTGAAACTTTACCCCGAGCTACACTCGGGAATACCACCAGGGGGGTTAATAGGGATGAGTAAATCTGAGTTCTGTTCCTGACCAGTTTTACAAATCTTGCTTGAGGTTTGCAAACTCTATAGTGTACCCCATTAACCCCTCGCCTACCGGGCACTTTTACCTCCCTTCCTGCCCAGGCTAATTTTCACCTTTCAGCACTGTCGCACTTTAAATGACAATTGTGTGGTCATGCAACACTGTACCCAATCTAAATTTGTATATTTTTGTTCACACAACTAGAGCTTTCTTTAGGGCTCCATTCACACCTGAGCGTTTTGTAGCACAAAGCTCCAAAATGCTCAGGGGGGAAAAAAAATCAATATTACTCTATGGAGATGGTTCACTTCTCCCCTCCAAGTTGCCTGAAGCAGAACTCCTGAAGCTCAAAAAGTTTTGGAGCTACTTTTGTAGCTCAATTTTGGCAGATGTGCATGTTTTTGGCACATTTTTATTCCCATAGAAAATAATAGAATCGTGCGATTGACGTGTTTTGTGCGCATTTGTGCGCATGTTTGCGTGCATTTTGTGCAATTTTCTGCTCAAATGAAAAAATGTAAAACAAAAAATAGTAATAGCATATGTATAAATAAATGTAAAATAAATACACATATAAATAAAAATTCTATATTAATAAATCACAAATAAATAAATAATAATTAACCCCTAACCTTAAAAAAATGAAAAAAAAAATATTATTATTATTAATAATATAATAATAATAATAATAATAATAAATATTCAGTATTCTAATGAATATTTGCAATTTTAAGGGATGTGGTACAATAATTATATCTGGTCGCCCGCTCGCCACTTCACTGTTACTACTAATAATAAATATTAAATAAATAATAAAAATTGTGATCAGCTGTGATTGGATCAGTCTGTACATGTGACCACTGTGACCAATCACAGCTAGCAGCACAGTTGTAAGCAGTGATTGGCATGAAAGGAAGCCATTCATTGTTCACAACTGTCATGTGAACTGCTGTGATTGCTTACAGTGATCACATGACACTGGCAGCGGGCCGATGTAGTGATCTGTCATCGGCCGTGCACGGGAGACACAGGAAGTGACAGATTGCACCGGATCATGGCCCGTGGGGCTTGCGAGGCGTGATCCCGCTCGGCCTTAATCCTACATTAGGCCAGGTGGGAAGGAGTTAAAGTCTAAAGTGGACAAATCAAACAAAAGGCTTGGCTAGCCGGACGCTGCCATGGCAGATATACACCAATTAAGAAAAGTATGCACTAACAATATGGCTGCTGTAAGCCAACCGTTTTATGGAAAGGGGCTATGTTATCAATTCCTTCAAATTATTTTGTCAGGGTCCTGTCCACGGCAGAAGTTCTGGAAGATCTGGCATTTCTGCCAGTACTCTGCATGGCTGCAGAAGGACACATCAGCCTCAGTTTGGTGCCAGACGGCCTTTATAAGGAGGCTCATCACTTCCTCAAATTGCTGGATGATCTCTAACTCCCCGTGCCCTTTTTCTGGTTTCTGTGACTTTGACCCGTGATTTCCTGTTACCGACTCTGCTTGCTCCTGGACCTGTCTTCTCTGATTTACCACTGATCTGACCTCGGCCTGGCTTACGGATACTCTATCACTCTCTCTCTCTCTCTCTCTCTCTCTCTCTCTTGCTCCTCTGTGTATGACCTTGGCTATCCCATCTGACTACGTCTGCTCTGATTCCCACCTGGTACCTGGCTTGAACCGACTACCCAGTAAATCCCGGAAGGGCTTACATACCACGCACAGGCACCTCCTGTCTGCAGACCTATCTCCGTGCACCAGCGGTGCTTCTGAGTGGACCACCAACCAGCACTCCTACAGGCGACCTGTGCAACTTTGGGCCTGACTCCCGCTGTCCCACTCTGAGGGGATTCCGGAACTTAGCGGCTCTCTCCATTGGCCTCCATCACCAGGTACGTGCTATATTGGCTCTTGTGACTCTTAATGACCAGGGAAAGGCTGCGCATTGCATTGCGGGTTGAACCTTAACTCCAACGGTGAACCTGCAAACTTTTTTGGCCCACTTTTTTGGGTGATTTGCCCCAAAACCATGATTGCAACGAACCCAGACCTCATCCCTAGTCAATCAGTAACCTCTTGCCACCCACGTAATGCATAGTGCAGTATGTCACATATACATCAATGGGCATACAATGTTTCTGTGCTGAGAGCGTGCTCCCAGCACAGTGACCAAGCAGTTAAATGACCAGCTCTCAATTATTTTACCACTTTGACAGCTAATCACAGTGGTCACAAGATCAGGTGGACCTTCTTGCACCCCTCCCATCCTTCGGTGTAATGGCCCAGTTGATAGGATGCATGCCAGGGCTGGGCGGCAAGGGATTAACACACATTACTGGTGTAGCGCTCACTTTCGAAAGGACCCGCTGATGTATCCCAGAATTCTTTTTCCAGATTAGTGCAGCAGAAGCCAGGAATACAGCAACAGTCACTCTTCTGGCTCAATGAACAGTCTAGGGCAGGGGTGGGCAAATGTGGCCCTCCAGCTGTTGTAGAACTACAAGTCCCATGAGGCATTGCAAAACTGACAGTTACAAGCATGACTCCCAAAGGCAGAGGCATGATGGGACTTGTAGCTCAACAACAGCTGGAGGGCCACAGTTGCCCACCCCTGGTCTTGGGCAATGTTTCTCAACCAGGGTTCCTCCAGAGGTTGCTAGGGGTTCCTTGAGCAGTGAGCAATGTTTGCCTCTCAGGGAAGTTCCCACTGACACCATTGATTGTTTTAGCCATCAGTAAGGGGGGATTCTTCCCAATGACTACAAGTGTAAGGAACATTCTTCCTGTCGACCATCACACTAATGTATCATGAATTGTACATAGTTACATTGTGTGCCACATGGAGCATGGAGAAGAGAAAGAGCAGCAAAGAATTGTCTGAGGATTCAAGAACAACAATTGTGGAAAACCATGGACTATCTCAAGGTTACAAGTCCATCTCCAGAGATCTTAATGTTCCTGTGTCCACTGTGCGCAACATTGTCAAGAATGGCACTGTAGCTAATCTCCCTGGACGTGGACATAGTTACATAGTTTGGTTGAAAAAAGACAAAAGTCCATCCAGTGCAACCATTAAAAAAAAAACGTTGTAATCCTACACCCACAGTTGATCCAGAGAAAGGCACAAAACCCAGCAAAGCATGATCCAATTTGCTCCTGCAGGGAAAAAAATTCCTTCCTGATCCCCTGGGAGGCAATTGGATATTCCCTGGATCAACTTTACCTATAAATGTTATATCCAGTTCAGGGGCGGACTGATCATTTGGAAACTCGGGCAGAGCCCGAGGGCCCGGGGTCAGTAGGGGGCCCCATAAGTTGCCCCTGGTACCTTTTTCATAGGCTTTTTTGAGTTTGGGCAAGGACACAAGGGCCCCATGATCCCCTATTGCCCGGGGGCCCCATGAGTTGTCAGTCTGCCCCTGATCCAGTTATATTCTGTGTATCCAAGAAACAATCCAAGACTTTCCTACAGCAATCCACTGAGCTGGCCAGAACCAACTCTTGAGGGAGTCTATTCCACATTTTCACAGCTCTCACTGTGAAGAAACCTTTCCATGTTTGATGGTTAAATCTCTTTTCTTCCAGACGTAAAGAGCGCCCCCTTGTCCTCTGTGATGACCTCAGGGTGAATAGCTCTACACCGAGTTCACTATATAGACCACTGATGTATTTATACAATTGTAGACACAGTCATTTTTAGCAGGGGTTCCCTGAGACCGGAAAGGTATGTCAAGGCTTCCTCTGCATTAAAAAAGGTTGAGAAAGGCTGGTCTCGGGGTTTCCCTTTTCATATATTTATTGATGAATAAACTTGGATAGGGAGCTGCAGGATACTCCCTTAGCACTGAACGAGAGGATACTCCTCACCGTCACTACTCCTTAGGACAATCCCTTTGGTAATGACCCAGAAAATGGACAGCACTGGGACACCGTCACCAATGTCCCAGGCCAGGCAAGCACTAGTACAGATGTACAAGGGATAGCAGCAGCCACAGTCACCAGGATCCCACACTCAGGTCTGTACTCACAATGTCCCTGTATTCGTCACTGCCTCCTTCCACAATCAGATGTTTTATTCTATTATTTTATTTTTCACTCTGTTCTGTTTTACTCTATTCTGTTCTATTCTATTCTTTTTATTTTCTATTCTGTTCTATTATTTTCGATTATATTCCTTTGTTTTCTATTCTGTTTTATTCTATTCTTGTTTTCAAATTCAATTTGAATTTAATTTTCGTATTTTTGTTTAGTTATTTTGGATTTGTTTAAATTCGTCATTCAGAAATTCGGATAGATTCCAATCTCCGAATAATGAAAAATTGAATTTTGGTTTGGAATGAAACAAACCCCACGTGTGTACTCTTCAGTGGGTCCTCCAAACCAAATCCTTAGCTCCAAGAGTTATTAGAAATAGTCCCCCCAGCATTGCTAAGGCTGGGACCTCGATGAACATCAGCATACCGCAGCAAAACTGCCTCCAAGGGGCAACAGTCCCTGAGGCTGGGAACCTCTCCAAGGGAACAAGGGGCTGCTCCAAACCCCAGGCTATGTATGTTTCCCCCCAGCCCCCTACAGGGCACACCTTGCCAGGGATTGGTTGCAGCACAATAAATATTCAAACTGCCCATTTGACTCTCCCAAGCAGGGGTGGACTGACCATTCAAGCACTCAGGTACTACTGGCCCGGGGTCAGTAGGGGGCCCCATGAAATTCCTCTGGTACCTTTTTATAGGCTTTTTGGGTGTTTTTTTAGTGTGGGCAAGGACACAGGGGCCCCATGATCCCCTATTGCCCGGGGCCCCAGGAGTTGTCAGTGCGCCCCTGCTCCCAAGGCTATATGTTCTGGAAGCCTCCAGAATCCAGGGGGCAGCAATCAAATCTGCAGCCTGTGAGGTATAGGACAGCCCAGAGAAATCATAAGCTGCTCCAATGATTACAGGGAAGCCAACAAAACCCTTAAATTTACCAATCATCCAAGCAACCTACCTAGGAGGGTGCTTCACCATGATAGGTGTAGTGAGTTGTATCCATGCCCATAATGAAGATGATTGCTTGTTTTTAGCCACAGCTGCCTATTTGTAAGAGAATAGGGGGATGGTTGGATTGCAAATCAAACTGCATTGTGTGTAGTGGCCAGTTGGTAATCCAAGCAGACCAGAGTTTTATTACTGTACTGGACCTCATTTTTTTATGTAACATTTCTGCCTCCCAATAGTTCAATTGCAAGAAAAAAAAAATCACAAAGCAGAAGCAGAGCTTTTCAGTTCTCACATTGCAGAATGCGGTGTATTGCCTACAGTGCTGTCTTGACACGCTGAGAATACAACAACGCCTGTGACAGCCGATATACATTATTCATCAATGTTTTCACAACACACAAAAATAATAAATAATAATAAAAAACAGCAAAGCTAAGTGATTACATAATTCCTGAATCATAATTAGGCAGAACGAGTGAGACGCCTATTTACAAATTGCAGAACACGGTGACCAGGCCCAGATCTAGGGGGGTGCTGGGGTGGGCTATCCCCCCCCCCCAGGTTTTAGTTGTGCCCCTCAAGACCTCTGAGAGTGCGTCCGCAAATCCCTGATGGGGGACAGTTGATGTAAGGGGGCACTCTGAAGGGGGCAATTGATGTAAGAGGGCACTCTGATGAGTCCATTGATGTAAGGGGGCACTCTGATGAAGCCATTGATGTAAGGGGGCACTTTGATGAGGCGATTGATGTAAGGGGGCACTCTGATGAGGCGATTGATGTAAGGGGGCACTCTGAAGGGGGCAATTGATGTAAGAGGGCACTCTGAGGAGGCCATTGATGTAAGGGGGCACTCTGATGAGGCCATTGATGTAAGGGGGGCACTCTGATGAGGCAATTGATGTAAGGGGGCACTCTGATGAGGCAATTGATGTAAGGGGGCACTCTGATGAAGCCATTGATGTAAGGGGGCACTGTGAAGGGGGCAATTGATGTAAGGAGGCACTCTGACGAGGCCATTGATGTAAGGGGGCACTCTGACGAGGCCATTGATGTAAGGGGGCACTCTGATGAAGCCATTGATGTAAGGGGGGCACTCTGATGAGGCAATTGATGTAAGGGGGCACTCTGATGAGGCAATTGATGTAAGGGGGCACTCTGATGAAGCCATTCATGTAAGGGGGCACTCTGATGAAGCCATTGATGTAAGTGGGCACTTTGATGAGGCAATCTATCTATCTACTATCTATCTATCTATCTATCTATCTATCTATCTACTATCTATCTATCTATCTATCTATCTATCTATCTATCTATCTAGCCATTTGCAGTCAGTCTGGCTTTCTATTTATCCATCTATCTCTAACTATCTTTTTATCTGTCTCTTTAGCTCTCCATTGAATTATTATATTATCTATCTCTCTGTCCATCTACCCATCATTCTATCTACCCATCTATCTACCTATCTATCTATCTACCTATCTACCTACCTACCTACCTACCTACCTACCTACCTACCTACCTACCTACCTACCTACCTACCTATCTATCTATCTATCGGCAGCACAGTGGCTAAGTGGTCAGCACTTCCGCCTGGCAGTACTCGGGTCGCCGGTTTCGAATCCCAACCATGGCACCACCTGCCTGGAATTTGCATGTTCTCCCTGTTCCTGCGTGGGTTTCCTCTGGGTGCTCCGGTTTCCTCCCACATTCCAAAGACATGCTGGTAGGTGAATTGTCTCCTGTCTAAATTGTCCCTAGTATGTGTATGTATGAATGTGAGTTAGGGACCTTAGATTGTACGCTCCTTGAGGGTTAGGGACTGATATGAATGTACAATATATAAGTGAAAGCGCTGCATAAATTGACAGCGCTATATAAGTACCTGAAATAAATAAAATCGATCTACCCATCATTCTATCTGTCTGTCTGTCTGTGTATCTATCTTTCTTTTAATATGTCTCTCTCCAAGCTCCATAGAAGGCAGAGATATTCATTGGGATTCCATGGTGGAAGTCACACTGGATGCCCTCGGTGCTAGCGATGGACATTTTGCTCCGTCATCAGTTTCCACATTCTCCTCTTGTACCGCCATTAAATCACACATGTTTCTGCTCAATTACATAATAATGTGCAAACTTGCCAGTACATGAATCCGATTCAAGTAATTAACTGCAGACCCGCTAATAGCATTCTTGACATATTTTGGAGCGGAGTCGGGGCGCACAATATTCCTGCTAATAACATTCTTTGAACTAATCAAGGCTCACTTCTTAAATATACACTGATATGTTATTAGTTTATAGATCACCGCTGTTTCACTAGAAAGTTTCACCGCTCGGCTCAGATTACCGGAGATCAACATAATCCGTCGTTGAACCTTGAGCCTGAACATGAATTATTCTGAAGTTTTTTTTTTTTTCTTTCTTTCAGTCCTTTGCACAGAACATGAAGTTACAAGAGTTTATTTTCATCACACGGGTGGAATTCTCTGTGTATTTTACTAGCGCTCAGCAGAGCTCGGAACAACAGAAGCTTCATTAGTCGCTATAAGATATATTTAGCCTCCCGACACTTTGCTTCAGTTTTCCAGAATCAAAATGAACTCATTGATCTGGTGCCCTCCTTGCTGAACGCAGAGCTGCTTCTAAGGGGAAGCGGTATATAAACCCAAAATCAAACGTTTATTATATTGCAGCTTACCAAGTCTTAGATGTGATGGCTGCAATAGTTTTCTTTATTAGGCTTTCTTCCTTTTATTTTCACCTAGTGTTCTGGCCAGTAAGTCTGTTGTTTTTTAAAAAAGCACGCTCTCCAGCAGAATGTGTCAGTTACAGAGATGAGACAAGCCGATTAACCCCCCTGGTGGTATTCCCGAGTGTAGCTCGGGGTAATGTTTTAGCACCACAAGCGGTAACGCTGATCTACACTCAGGAATACACTGCAGCGTTGCTCCGGGATCCCTTCTGCACTTACCTTGACCTGCACTCCCGCGATGTCCCCCCTGCAGTGTCCCCGGCCATCTCCTCTGGCCGATGCTGGCATCTGTCTTCCGGGTTCCGTTCCCTGCGACGTCGGGACGTACGGGGGGACGGAGCTGGCGGGAAATTAAAAAATCTGAAAAAGTGACATTCATTAAATTCACTAAAATCACATAGTATAACATTCCTGTATCAAACCATTTCACATACATTTTGTCCCGAGTGCTTTGTCCGGCGCCCTGCCTGCATTTTTACTGTTCTTTCTGCTTGTAAACTGAGAAACGTCCATGGCATCCAAAAAGCGTCCCTTTAGGTCAAAAGCGGTTTTAGACCGGCTAGAGAACAGCGATAGTAAATCAGAACCACTTGCAGAATTGAGTGATAATGATTCGTGGGGGAAATTCATCATCAGACACTGAAAACGATTCTGCGACTTTGCTCAGTGATGTGCGAACTTGGCGCTATATTTCACATTTCAGTGTTTTTGGTTTGATTATTTTATTGAATTAAATTTATTATTATTATATTATTATTTTTTATGAGTATTTATTAAATTATAATTTATGATTTCGTGTTTCAAGTTTTATCATATCCGGAATGTTTACTAGACTCTTGTTCAGACAGATTTCAGTGAGTTATTCCTAAATTACAGGCCTACAATAAAAAAAATACATATTTCCGTGCAAAAAAATGGTACTGCTTTTGGTACAAAATTCCTGACATAATCATACCGCCAGGGAGGTTAATGACCACATACTGACCATAAGCATCCCTCAGTGGCCAATATTTTTGTGCTGGGGGAGTGCTCACTGGCCACTCCCATCACAGTGAAAGACAGCTCTTGGTCCCTGCTAATAATCTGCAGCCAGTGGGACTGGCTGCTGATCATGTGGCCACTGTGACAGCCAATCACAGTGGTCCTGTGGTCGGCCGTTCTTTTCCATCCCCGGCATTTAGAAATATTTACAGGGATTCTGGGGTGGATAGATGGTGGTTCAATGGGGAGTGGTGGGGGTTAAATATAAATGAACGAGAGAGGCTATCATTCCCATAGGCATTGCTAAATCTGGATGCAGAACCACAAAGGCGATTAAAGCTTCCGCTTTCCTTTTCTTTTTTTTTTTTTTCAAAAGAATATTTATTGGGTTTTCACAAAAGAAAAACAGGATAAGGTGGCGAGTGGACATAAGACACGCACATGACATCTTAACAACTTAGGGAGGTTATATCAAATTTATCTTCAATCACAAAATATAGGTATGCCAGGTGCTTAAGAACCTTTGTAAGTCATCAGGCTGGAAGATTTCTGCACTCGAGCAGATAGGGAGGTATAAGTGTAAAAGAGGGCAGATGTAGGGGAGAAATATAAGTTGTTAATGATTATAGACAAAGATTTAGAGAGAGAAGATGAGGTTATAGCATGAGTGATAGAATTCTAATGCTGGGTACGTAGGATGTTCATTGATGTCACCTGAATATCTGCCACCAGCCTACCGATAAGGATACGGATAAGTGTAAGTAAGTAATAAATGTAAATATGTAACCGGGGGGCAGGGGCGGACTGACCATTTGGAAACTCGGGCACTGCCCGAGGGCCCGGGGTCAGTAGGGGGCCCCATGAGATGCCCCTGGTACCTTTTTCATAGGCTTTTTTGAGAGTGGGCAAGGACAAGGGGCCCCATGATCCCCTATTGCCCGGGGGCCCCATGAGTTGTCAGTCCGCCCCTGGCAATGGGTGTATAGAGGGAAAGGTGTTGAAAAAGGGGAAGAGAAGAGAAGGGGATTGTGGAAATAGGGAGATCAACCAAACCAAAGGAATGATGAAAACAAAGGGGGGGGGGCAATTGAGAAAGCCGAGGTTTAAGTTAAGAGTGAAGAGATACAGAAGAAGGGGCAGGAAAGAAGGGAGGGAGGAGAGGGGAGCCCAAAGGAGAGGTCAGAAGTTACCCGGGGGGGGGGCCCGATGATCTGGAGAGGGATGCAAGAAAGGTAGTGTAGAGGGCAGGGGCGGACTGAAAACTCATGGGGCCCCCGGGCAATAGGGGATCGTGGGGCCCCTGTGTTCTTGCCCAAACTCAAAAAAGCTTATGAAAAAGGTACTAGGGGTATCTCATGGGGCCCCCTACTGACCTCGGGCCCTCGGGTTGTGCCCGAGTTTCCAAATGGTTAGTCCGCCCCTGGTAGAGGGTATGCGAGGTAGAGGTGAGTTCAGAAAAAGAATAGTGGATTGATAGGAAGCAAAAAAGAAAGAAGAAAAGATACAGGAAACGGAAGTCAGAACTTCGTGGTTCCGGGTCCCACTAGGGGCGGTGTAAGTGGTATGTCCAGCTCTAGATGTCCGGTGTAGACCTATGTTGTGGGAAGATTTAAGGTTCAGATTGCCCTCTGTTTGTAGTCACAGCCAGGAGCGGACTGAAACTCGGGCACTGCCTGAGGGCCTGGGGCCAGTGGGGGGCCCATGAGATGCCCCTGCTACCTGTTTCATAGGCTTTTTTGAGTTTTGGCAAAGACACAGGGGCCCCATGATCCCCTATTGCCCGGGGGCCCCATGAGTTGTCAGTCCACCCTTGGTCATAGCGGTAGAGCAGATCAAAGATAAAGACGAAGAGAGTATTAAAGAAAGAGAAGCAGATAGAGATGGGAAGTTACAGATCAACCTCATATCAACATGTCAGGTTTACCAATAGAAAAAACAGGGAAAAGGAGCTTTCAGAATACTGTATGACAGGCTCCATTGCTACATGTCATGTCATCCTTTTCTCGAAGAAGGGGGCCCAACTTATGATCATGCACACAGGCCCTCTGCATTCAGAAAATGCCTCTGTATAGTATCCTTTGCTCTAACAATGGATAAATATGCAGTTGTCTGATTCCTCATACAGCCTTATGGACCTCCTGCACCTGCTACACAGGAAAGTATTGCTGGTCTCTATGAATGACGTCTATGTAAACGTTGTCAGCCACATGGCATACCTGAACCCTGCTCTGCTCTCATCTGGAACACATCATACACCCAGCCACCTGCTCTGATTTATTTGAAGAACGGGGTTCTATTTCACCCACCCTGTCCTGTTCTCCACCTGTGTCCACCACCCTATTGGTTAGGAAAGATGCTGGAAAACAGGAGGATAGCAGATCTGCTTAGAAGAGGGAACTTCAGCCAGCATTTACTGAGAAAAAAAATAACTACAAAAATTACGAAAAAATGTAGTAAAAGTTTGCCAAATGTGCCATATCATGGCATACTAATAATATACACCAGTGGTCTCCAAACTGTGGCCTGCAGGACAGATGTGGACCTTTGCTTGCCTTTATCTGGTCCTTCAGGCACTATTCCTCCCATTGACACCGACAACGGGGCATTATTCCTCTCACTGACACCAACAATTGGGACATTATTCCTCCCACTGACACCAATGATGGGGGCATTATTCCTCCAACTGATACTAATGATGGGGCCACATTTCCCCCACTGATACCAACGATGGGGACACTATTTATTCCACTAATATCAAGGATGGGGCGCTCTTCCTCCAACCGACATCAATGATGGAGCACTACTCCTTCCACTGACACCAATGATAAGGCACAACTCAATCCACTGACATCAATGATGGGGCACTATTTCTCCCACTGACCCCAATGAAGATGAATTATTCCTCCCACTGACATCAATGATGGGGCACTATTCCTCCCACTGACACCAATGATGGGACACTATTGCTCCCACTGACACAACAATGGGACGCTATTGCTCCCACTGCTGACACCCAACAAGGGGGCACTATTCCTCCCACTGACACCAACAATGGGGTAGTAATGCTCCTACTGATACCAGTGATGGGGCCACATTTCCCCCCTGACACCAATGATGGGAGCACAATTTCTTCCACTGATATCAAGGATGGGACACTTTTCCTCCAACTGACATCGGTGATGGGGCATTATTTCTCCCACTGACACCAACAATGGGGCACTATTCCTCCCACTGACTCCAATGATGAGGCACTATTCCTCCCACTGATTCCAATGATGGGGCACTATTCCTCCCACTGACACAAACAATGGGGCACTATTCCTCCCACTGACACCAACATGGGGCACTATACCTCCAACTGACACCAACAATGGGGCACTGTTGCTACCTTTGACACCCCCTCCCACTGACTCCAATGATGGGGCACCATTCCTCCCACTGACACCAACAATATAGCACTATTCCTCCCACTGACACCAATGATGCGGCACTATTCCTCCAACTGACACCAGCAATGGGGCACTATTCCCAGCACTGATAGAAAAAACTGGCACTAATCCTCACACCGATACAAATGATGGGACATTATTCCTGCTCCTACTGACCACAGCCATGATGTAATTGTCTCTAACCCCCAACCAAGCCTCCCACTATGTTACACCCACTGACAACCAAGTCTGCAGCATTATTTAGACATACTGACATTTTCTACTCCCACTGACACCCAACAAGGGGGCACTATTCCTCCCACTGACACCAATGATGGGGCACTATTCCTCCCACTGACACCAACAATGGGGTACTATTGCTCCTACTGATACCAGTGATGGGGCCACATTTCCCCCGCTAACACCAATGATGGGAGCACTATTTCTTCCACTGATATCAAGGATGAGGCACATTTCCTCCAATTGACATCAGTGATGGGGCACTATTCCTCCAGTTGACACCAACAATGGGGCACTATTCCTCCCACTGACTCCAATGATGGGGCACTATTCCTTCGAATGACACCAATGATGGGGCACTATTCCTTCCAATGACACCAACAATTGGGCACTATTCCTCCCACTGACTCCAACAGTATGGTACTATTCCTCTCACTGACTCCAATGATGGGGCACTATTCCTCCCACTGTTACTAATGATGGGGCACTATTCCTCCCACTGATACCAATGATGGGGCACTATTCCTCCTACTGACACCAGCAGTGGGGCACTATTCCCAGCACTGATAGAAAAAACTGGCACTAATCCTCCCACCGATACAAATGATGGGGCATTATTACTGCTCCTACTGACCATGATATAGTTGTCTCTAACCCTCAACCAAGCCTACCACTATGTTACACCCACTGACAACCAAGTCTTTATACCTACTGACCAGGGGCGGACTGACCATTCGAGCACTCTGGCACTGCCTGAGGGCCCGGGGTCAGTAGGGGGCCCCATGAGATGCCCCTGGTACCTTTTTCATAGACATTTTTGAGTTTGGGCAAGGACACAGGGGCCCCATGATCCCCTATTGCCTGGGGGCCCTATGAGTTGTCAGTCTGCCCCTGCTACTGACATTTTCTCCTCCCACTGACCACAGTCGGCCCCCCTAAAGTCTGAAGCGCAGTAATCTGGCCCTGTTTTGAAGACCCCCTAGAGTACACTAATAAAACACCACAACTTCCATTCCATGGATGCAATTTAGTTTAAGTCCCACTACAAACAGCAATTTGGAGCAGTGATTTCTCATTTGGACTGTCAATATCTTCTTCCCTCTATCTTCCATTCTTCGATCATTCATTCCTGAATGGCAGCATCAGGCTTTGGCGTAGAGACCCTCTTCCAATGAATGACAAGCACTATCCGCGGCTGGGTCACCGTGTAAACCTCCACTTTCTCTGGTGCTCTGGAAATCCCCGACTTTCAGAAGTTTTGTTACGGTATTTAATTCCAGGGAATTTTCTTTAACATTTTCCATAGAATTCTAAGTCTGTCAAAACAGTTTTGGGGGAATATCGGGGTCGGTCTATTCAGAGGTTTTGGCATTAGTGACAACACAAACAGTCACCATCTGGGTGTAGCGATCAGAGAAAGTGAAACATTTAAGTCAATTCCAGAGTTATTAGGAGGGGGGAAAATACCTGTTTGGGTAATTAACCACTTCAAGTCCGGACACTTTCACCCCCTTCCCCCCCAGGCCAATTTTCAGCTATCACACTTTGAATGACAATTGCGCGGTCATGCAACACTGTACCCATATGAATTTTTTAGCATTTTTTTGAGACAGATAAAGCTTTATTTTGGTGGTATTTATTCACCACTGGGATTTTTTTTTTTTGCTATATAAATGAAAATGTCCAAAAATTTTGAAAAAAATAGTTTTTCTTATAAAATTTTGCAAATAAACAATCTTTCTTCATAAATCTTGGCCAAAATGTATTCAGCTATCTTTTTAGTAAAAAAAACAAATAACCCAAATTAGTTTATAACCAAAAATTATAATTTTTCAATATTTTGTTTACATTTTTATTTTATTTTTTTATATTATTATTGTTTTTTGTTTTTTTTTTAAACATACCGTCACCCTAGCAGTACAGTGTCACCATAGTGACACTGTACTACTTGTGGGGGATGATGGAGATTTTTTTTTTTTTTTTTAAACTGATTACTTTTACATTCAAATTAAATCTCCAATCTTGTCTCCAAATATCACCCAAATCGTACTCTCCGCTCCTCGCACGACCTCCTGCTCTCTAGCTCCCTTGTCTCCTCCTCCCATGCTCGTCTCCAGAACTTCTCCAGAGCTTCCCCCATCCTCTGGAACTCTCTACCCCAATTTATCAGACTACTGCTACTCTGCTCACTTTTAGGTGATCTCTGAAAACCGATCTCTTCAGGGAAGCCTATCCTGCCCTCAGCTAATACTGGAATCTTCTACTCCTCCTACCAGTCCATCCCCCACAGTTACTACCTTTTGTACCACTAGCCCCTCCCTCCTAGATTGTAAGCTCCAAGGGTCAGGGTCCTCCTATCCCTCTTGTATTGAACTGTATTGTTGCTGTATTGCTGCTGTATTGTCTCCCGTTATATTGTAAAATGCTGAGCAAACTGTTGGCGCCATAAATCCTGTATAATAATAATAATAATATAAATCCTGTATAATAATAATAATATATATAATAATATGAGATGCCCCTGGTACCTTTTTCATAGACTTTTTTGAGTTTGGGCAAGGACACAGGAGCCCCATAATCCCCTATTGCCCGGGGGCCCCATAAGTTGTCAGTCCGCCCCTGAATCAGTCTGTATATGCATTAAAGCATGCTTGTTATACTCACTGTGGAACTTAAGGAGTTAATCCTCCGCATGTAAAAAGGATGTTTGATCCTGACTTCTCTGGTCCTCCCCTTCTTCTACTGTCCCCAATCCATCTGCTGATAGTACAGAGCTCTAGGAGTTACTTTGCACATGCTCAGTTTAGTGTGTATGGATAGAGAGTTTGTTTTTTTTTCTTTGAGAGGGTGCATGGGAATAGCACAGGACCAATCAGCACTGTCCAGGCAGAAAGGGGTCATGCAGTCTCAAAGGACAGTCACAGCAGAATGAAAAGTCCTCCTACAAGCTTTAACTAGTGCTTAGCTGGACACTGATAGAAGTCACAAGACTGCTCTAACTGCTGATGAGAAAAGGTATTTAACAGTTTATGTTTACTAAAATAATTGCATTTCCATGTTCTGTGTACTGTGAGAGACCAGATATAGTAAATGCAGGGTCCTGGGAGACCGGATATAGTGAATGCGGGGCCCGGGGAGACCAGACATAGTCAATGCAGGGTCCTAGGAGACCAGATATAGTGAGTGCAGGGTCCGGGGAGAGCGGATATAGTGAATGCAGGGTCCGGGGAGAGCGGATATAGTGAATTCAGGGTCCGGGGAGACCGGATATAGTGAATGCAGGGTCCGGAGAAAGCGGAAATAGTGAATGCGGGGTCCGGGGAGACCAGATATAGTGAATGCAGGGTCCGGGGAGAACGGATATAGTGAATGCAGGGTCCGGGGAGACCGGATATAGTGAATGCAGGGTCCGGGGAGACCAGATATAGTGAATGCAGGGTCCAGGGAGAGCGGATATAGTGAATGCAGGGTCCGGGGAGACCGGATATAGTGAATGCAGGGTCCAGGGAGAGCGGATATAGTGAATGCAGGGTCCGGGGAGAGCAGATATAGTGAGTGCATGGTCCTGGGAGAGCGGATATAGTGAATGCAGGGTCCGGGGAAAGCGGAAATAGTGAATGCGGGGTCCGGGGAGACCAGATATAGTGAATGCAGGGTCCGGGGAGAACGGATATAGTGAATGCAGGGTCCGGGGAGACCGGATATAGTGAATGCAGGGTCCGGGGAGACCAGATATAGTGAATGCAGGGTCCAGGGAGAGCGGATATAGTGAATGCAGGGTCCGGGGAGACCGGATATAGTGAATGCAGGGTCCAGGGAGAGCGGATATAGTGAATGCAGGGTCTGGGGAGACCAGACATAGTCAATGCAGGGTCCTAGGAGACCAGATATAGTGAGTGCAGGGTCCTGGGAGAGCGGATATAGTGAATGCAGGGTCCTGGGAGACCAGATATAGTCAATCCAGGTTCCTAGGAGACCAGATATAGTGAATGCAGGGTCCTGGGAGACCGGATATAGTGAATGCAGGGTCCGGGGAGACCAGATATAGTGAATGCAGGGTCCTGGGAGACCAGATATAGTCAATCCAGGTTCCTAGGAGACCAGATATAGTGAATGCAGGGTCCGGGGAGACCGGATATAGCGAATGCAGAGCCCGGGGAGACCAGATATAGTGAATGCAGAGCCCGGGGAGACCAGATATAGTGAATGCAAGGTCCGGGGAGAGCAGATATAGTGAATGCAGGGTCCGGGGAGAGCGGATATAGTGAATGCAGGGTCCTGGGAGACTAGATATAGTGAATGCAGGGTTCTGGGAGACCGGATATAGTGAATGCAGGGTCCAGGGAGAGCGGATATAGTGAACGCAGTGTCTGGGGAGACCAGATATAGTGAATGCAGGTTCCAGGGAGAGCGGATATAGTGAATGCAGGGTCCAGGGAGACCAGATATAGTGAATGCAGGGTCTGGGGAGACCAGATATAGTGAATACAGGGTCCGGGGAGACCAGATATAGTGAATGCCAGGTCCGGGGAGAGTGGATATAGTGAATGCAGAGCCCGGGGAGACCAGATAAAGTGAATGCAGAGCCCGGGGAGACCAGATATAGTGAATGCAAGGTCCGGGGAGAGCAGATATAGTGAATGCAGGGTCCAGGGAGAGCGGATATAGTGAATGCAGGGTCCTGGGAGACTAGATATAGTGAATGCGGGGTCCGGGGAGAGCGGATATAGTGAATGCAGGGTCCAGGGAGAGCGGATATAGTGAATGCAGTGTCTGGGGAGACCAGATATAGTGAATGCAGGGTCCAGGGAGAGCGGATATAGTGAATGCAGGGTCCGGGGAGACCGGATATAGTGAATGCAGGGTCCAGGGAGAGCGGATATAGTGAATGCAGGGTCCGGGGAGAGCAGATATAGTGAGTGCATGGTCCTGGGAGAGCGGATATAGTGAATGCAGGGTCCGGGGAAAGCGGAAATAGTGAATGCGGGGTCCGGGGAGACCAGATATAGTGAATGCAGGGTCCGGGGAGAACGGATATAGTGAATGCAGGGTCCGGGGAGACCGGATATAGTGAATGCAGGGTCCGGGGAGACCAGATATAGTGAATGCAGGGTCCAGGGAGAGCGGATATAGTGAATGCAGGGTCCGGGGAGACCGGATATAGTGAATGCAGGGTCCAGGGAGAGCGGATATAGTGAATGCAGGGTCTGGGGAGACCAGACATAGTCAATGCAGGGTCCTAGGAGACCAGATATAGTGAGTGCAGGGTCCTGGGAGAGCGGATATAGTGAATGCAGGGTCCTGGGAGACCAGATATAGTCAATCCAGGTTCCTAGGAGACCAGATATAGTGAATGCAGGGTCCTGGGAGACCGGATATAGTGAATGCAGGGTCCGGGGAGACCAGATATAGTGAATGCAGGGTCCTGGGAGACCAGATATAGTCAATCCAGGTTCCTAGGAGACCAGATATAGTGAATGCAGGGTCCGGGGAGACCGGATATAGCGAATGCAGAGCCCGGGGAGACCAGATATAGTGAATGCAGAGCCCGGGGAGACCAGATATAGTGAATGCAAGGTCCGGGGAGAGCAGATATAGTGAATGCAGGGTCCGGGGAGAGCGGATATAGTGAATGCAGGGTCCTGGGAGACTAGATATAGTGAATGCAGGGTTCTGGGAGACCGGATATAGTGAATGCAGGGTCCAGGGAGAGCGGATATAGTGAACGCAGTGTCTGGGGAGACCAGATATAGTGAATGCAGGTTCCAGGGAGAGCGGATATAGTGAATGCAGGGTCCAGGGAGACCAGATATAGTGAATGCAGGGTCTGGGGAGACCAGATATAGTGAATACAGGGTCCGGGGAGACCAGATATAGTGAATGCCAGGTCCGGGGAGAGTGGATATAGTGAATGCAGAGCCCGGGGAGACCAGATAAAGTGAATGCAGAGCCCGGGGAGACCAGATATAGTGAATGCAAGGTCCGGGGAGAGCAGATATAGTGAATGCAGGGTCCAGGGAGAGCGGATATAGTGAATGCAGGGTCCTGGGAGACTAGATATAGTGAATGCGGGGTCCGGGGAGAGCGGATATAGTGAATGCAGGGTCCAGGGAGAGCGGATATAGTGAATGCAGTGTCTGGGGAGACCAGATATAGTGAATGCAGGTTCCAGGGAGAGCGGATATAGTGAATGCAGGGTCTGGGGAGACCAGATATAGTGAATACAGGGTCCGGGGAGACCAGATATAGTGAATGCAGGGTTCAGGGAGACCAGATATAGTGAATGCAGGGTCCGGGGAGGCCAGATATAGTGAATGCAGGGTCCGGGGAGAGTGGATATAGTGAATGCAGGGTCCGGGGTGACCGGATATAGTGAATGCAGAGTCCGGGGAGAACAGATATAGTGAATGCAGGGTCCGCGGAGACCAGATATAGTGAATGCAGGGTCCGGGGAGACCAGATATAGTGAATGCAGGGTCCGGGGAGAGTGGATATAGTGAATGCAGGGTCCGGGGAGACCAGATATAGTGAATGCAGGGTCCGGGGAGACCAGATATAGTGAATGCAGGGTCCGGGGAGACCGGATATAGTGAATGCAGGGTCTGGGGAGACCGGATATAGTGAATGCAGGGTTCGGGGAGAGCTGATATAGTGAATGCAGGGTCTGGGGAAAGCGGATATAGTGAATGCAGGGTCTGGGGAGACCAGATATAGTGAATGCAGGGTCCGGGGAGAGTGGATATAGTGAATGCAGGGTCCGGGGAGACCGGATATAGTGAATGCAGGGTCCGGGGAGACCGGATATAGTGAATGCAGGGTCCGGGGAGACCAGATATAGTGAATGCAGGGTCCGGCGTTCAGTAACACTTTAAAAGCCTGCATTATCATGCCACAGCTGTGACAGGGGTGCACTGAAGCTGAAAGCGCCTCTTCTGGCTGTGTTCTCCTTTGTCAAAAAATGGAAAGCTCCTCTCCTGTTTAAATCCCCCATAGTCAGAAAGCTTCTTTCCCAGCCGTACTTTCACAGTCAGAAAGCAGTCAAATGCTCTTTTCCAGGCTGCCCCACAGCCACCCCCTGCAGTCATAAAGCTCCTGCTTTGGTTGAGTACCCCAGAGTCCGAAAGCTCCTTTCTGCAACATATCCTGTACATTCAGAAAGCTCTCCTCCTGGCCTTGTTCCTCAAATTTAGAAAGCTAAAATCTTCTCTTCTGGCGGTCTCCCCCTTTGTCAAAAAATGGAAAGCTCCTCTCCTGTTCAAATCCCCCATTCCTGGAAAGCTCCTCTCCTGGCCATGCCTCCATAGTCAGAAACTCCTCTCCTGACCATGTCTGCCGCAGTCAAAATGCTCCTTTCCAGGGCGTGTCCCCCCCCTGCAGTCACAAAGCTCCTCTCCTGCCCATTTCCTCCAAATTCAGAGAGCTCCTCTCCTGGATGTATCCCTACTATCAAAAGGCTTTTCTCCTGGTGGTGTCCCCTGAAGTCAGAACCTGGCCAGGTTCCCCACAATCAGAAAGCTCTTTTCCAGGTTGTTTTTTCTAGTAGTGAGGATGCCTTCTCAAGGCTAAGTCCCCCGCATTCAGAAAATTCCTGTCCTAGCTGTGTCCCCCTCAGTCAGAAAGCTGCTGTCCGGGCTAGGTCCCCTAAATCAGAAGGCTCCTCCCCTAGCCCTGAATTCTAATGCAGGGTTTAATACACCAATTATTGATTAGTTCCAGGCAGGCACCAGCCATGCTCTGGCAGGGCTCTGGGCAGGCTTCAGGCAGGTTCCAAGCAAGCTTCATGCAGGCTCTAGGCAGGCTTCAAGTGGGCTTTAAGAAGGCTCCAAGCAGGCTCTAGGCAGGCTTCCAGCAAACTTCAAGCATGCCTCAGGCGGGCTCCAGGCAAGCTTCATGCAGGCTCTAAGTAGGCTCCAGGTGGTCTCCAGGAAAGCTCCAGATGGTCTCAGGTCATACAGGAGTCATACAGAAGGAGGGGAGGGAGACAGAAGAGTCAATGCTCTGATTCATTGTAAATGTATGCTTCAGCTATTGAACTCTGTAAATAACAGGTGTGATCCAACAGAGAGGCTGAGGTTACCTTGAAAGCCTCCTCCCCCTTCCACAATGCTGATTCAGAGGTAAAGCTATCCAATAGGAAGGGGGCATAAGCTTTGCTGTTTGCAGGTCTTACACAGGGCTTTTTTTCTCAGAGAGTAGGTGCCGGAAACCCCCCCTTTCCTTCTGAGTCCCCCTTTGTCTCCACCCCCTACCCACCAGAGCACCAGCTCTTGCTTCTACCTCCTACGCACCTCCCAGTACTGCCCACTTTAGAGAATACAAAACCAAGTATCACATTGTTGTGCTAAGTAATTTGGATTTTACTAATGATAACAAGAAAAACAGTAAAATGGATCCCCTGCAACCAGCAACAATAGATCCCCCCGGCAACAATACTGTAGATCCTTCAGCAACAATAGAGACCCAGCAGCAATGTCAGATCTCTAAGCCCTCCAGCAGCCTGCAGTAAAGACCCCTCCCTCAACGGTAGATCCCTCCCAGCAACAAATGACCACCCCCAGAAACATTAGACCCCCCCTCAAAAATAGATTTCCTCCTGCAACAATAGATCCCTTAGCAGCAAGCATCAATAGATTCTCCAACACACCCCAGCAACCCTTGCCATAACATACATCCAGTGCTGGAGGTGCCAGAACTGTGTTCCCTCTGAAAAAAGGTCCTGGTCCTACATAGCACGGGTTGTGTTAAGCAGACCATAGACAGGTCGAAAATTATTCAATTTTTTGGCTGAAAAAAAAATCTTCCAATTTTCGCACCGTTAGTGGATTAATTGGTTGGCCATTTTTTGGCGTTTTGGCACTTTTTTTTATCGGTCAGGTTGGAAAATTTGCAGACGATCGGCCGATTTTCCCGGCAATGATGGGCAAATCGGCCGATCGTTTTACCGATAAAAAAGCTGCGCATGAGCCGTGACCTGCAAGAAGAAGAAAAAGAAGAAGAATATGAAAAAGAAGAAGAATACGAAAAAGAAGAAGAATAAGAAGTAGAAGAAGAAAAAGAAGAAGAATACGAAAAAGAAGAAGAAAATAAAGAATAAGAAGTAGAAGAAAAAAAAGAAGAAAAAGAAGAAGAAAAAAAAGGAGGATTCCAGTCTGCTATTATATTTCATATGAAAAGTCTTGCGCTTGCAACAATGTATCTATTTGTATATAATAGCGGAGCTCTCTGCAAGGGACAGAAGTAATTAAATGCCGGCCGTAGATTTTTTTTAGAAAAACCCGTCTATGGCCTGCATTAGACCCCTGTAGAGAGACCACTCCTCCCACACCTTGCTGGCAGGGGACAGGCTTTCTACTCAGGTTGTAGTTGCTTTCTAAACAAAACAAGCTGTATGATTTCAAACACCTTTTGCTTCAATGCACTTGGAATTTACAGCTGTACCTCGGTTTACGAATTGAATTCGTTCTGTAGGACTTTTCCAATTGAGAAAAATTCGTAAACCAAAACGCGGTTTCCCATAGGAATGCATTGCAAACCAATTAATCCGTTTCGGAGGTCAGAAAAAAGTTTAAAAATAGTCTTTTATCTGTTCAAAACTCTTTATAAAGTGCACTTTAAAGGCATAAAAACTGTACAGGGACATGATAAAAGAAAAATTCGTAAATGCATTGAAAACCAATTAATCCGTTCCAGAGGTCAGGAAAAAAGTAAAAAAAAAAAGTCTTTTATCTGTTCAAAACTCTTTATAAAGTGCACTTTAAAGGCATAAAGGGACATGATTAAAAAAAATTTTTGTAAATGCATTGAAAACCATTCAATCCATTCCGGAGGTCAGAGAAAAGTAAAAAAAAGTCTTATCTGTTCAAAACTCTTTATAAAGTGCACTTTAAAGGCATAAATACTGTACAGGGACATGATAAGGGGCGGACTGACCATTTGGAAACTCGGGCACTGCCCGAGGGCCCGGGGTCAGTATGGGGCCCCATGAGATGCCCCTGGTACCTTTTTCTTTTAGGCTTTTTTGAGTTTGGGCAAGGACACAGGGGCCCCATGATCCCTTATTGCCCGGGGGCCCCATGAGTTGTCAGTCCGCCCCTGGACATGATTAAAAAAAAATTTGTAAACGCATTAAACCAATAAATCAATTCGTATTGCGAAAGAAATTTGTAAACCAAGCCATTATTTTCAATGGATTTTAATTCGCAAACCGTAAATTGTATTTATCTGATTAAAATAGACTTTACCCCTCTTACAGTAAAGAACCCCTTCATGACCCGTGAGAAATAATATCGCATGTTTTACATTTTTGTAAGCTTCAATAGAAATTGGTGATCTTTATAACTAATGCCAAATCTTTTGTTGTCTGATGTGTACCCCCAACCCGTCTGGGCTTTCTATAAATCGGAGGTGAGGTCTGGCACAGCTCAGCCGTCCATTTGTCAGTAAGTGAAGCTGTTCGCTGTCTAGTGAAAGTTTCTTTTTTTTTCCTATTAGTGTTGTCACTTGTTTTGTTTCCTGTCCAATTAGAGACAGTCCTTTCATTCTCAGCGGACCGTTTGTCTTGTGTTATGAGTGACTTAACTTTCTCACTCAACTCGCAAACATGGAGAGCAGGCACGCAAGCCGAATCTGCAGAATCATCGACGTATTTACAAACTAAAGACCAACCCGGGGCTCTCTTAATAAATGACCTGACACGAAAGGTTGATGTCAACCCCCCCCCCCATTTTCTTTAATTATTTTTTATAGAAATAATAAGAAATTATTATTTTAATTATGTATTTATTATAGAAATAATAATAATGAAAAATTATAAATTAATAAGAATAAAATTATTTCTATAAAAATAATAAACAATTAAAATAGTTATTTATTATTATTATTTCTATAAAAAAATTAATAAATCATTATTTTAATTATTTTTTATTTTTTATAGAAATACTATCATTGACTTATACTTTCTATTATTTATTTATTTGTTAATTTTCTCGCTTACTTTGATAAAACGACAACAAAAAAATACAGATTGTATATTTTACAAATTACTTCCATTGTAATTGTATATTTCACATGTCTTTTTCTGTATCATTTGGCAATGATTTGTCAATATTGTCAATATTTGTCATAATGTGGTTAATAAACTTTATTATCTAAAGAAAAAAGACTCATACTAAGATCTGTTAAATCCAGGGTTTTTTTTTCTCAGAGAATAGGTGCAGGAACTCTTTCTTTCTGAGTCACCCCTTGTCTCCGCCCCCTACCCACCTCCAAGGAACGTTTCTGGGTTCCACTACTTCCCCAACTCCCAGTACCACCGCTTTCAGCAATGTCAGATCTCTAAGCCCCCCAGCAGCCAGCAATAATAGATCCCTCCCTCAACGGTAGATCCTTCCCAGCAATAAATGACCACCCCCAGAAACATTAGACCCCCCCTCAAAAAAAGATTATAGAAATAAAAATAATGAAAAATTATAAATTAATAAGAATAAAATTATTTCTATAAAAATAATACATAATTAAAATAGTTATTTATTATTATTTCTATAAAAAAATTAATAAATCATTATTTTAATTATTTTTAATTTTTTATAGAAATACTATCGTTGACTTATACTTTCTATTATTTATTTATTTATTTGTTAATTTTCTGGCTTACTTTGATAAAACAACAACAAAAAAATACAGATTGTATATTTTACAAATTCTTATACTTCCATTGTAATTGGATATTTCACGTCTTTTTCTGTATCATTTGGCAATGATTAACCTGTCAATATTTGTCATAATGTGGTTAATAAACTTTATTATTTAAAAAAAAAGACTCATACTAAGATCTGTTAAATCCAGGGTTTTTTTTCTCTCAGGGAATAGGTGCAGGAACTCTTTCTTTCTGAGTCACTCCTTGTCTCCACCCCCTACCCACCTCCAAGGAACGTTTCTGGGTTCCACTACTTACCCAACTCCCAGTACCACCGCTTTCAGAGAATATATTAATATATTAAATAGACCCCCAGCAACAATAGATCCTCCCACAACACTAGACCCCCCCAGCAACATCAAATCCCCAGCAACAGTGTACCCCTCCAGCAACAATGGACCACCTGTAACAAAATACCCCCCAGCAACAATAGACCTATAGCAGTAGCAATAGATTTCCCCACAGCCCGCATCAATAGACCCCTCTGTCAACAGTAGATCCTTCCCAGCAACAGTTGATCCCCCCCCCCCCCCCAGCAACAACAGACACCCTACCAGCAACAATAGGCCTCCCCAGCAAATTCCCCCCCCCCAAAAAAAAAATAGTTCACCCCTACAAAATAGACCCCCAGCAGCCAGCATCAATAGATCCTCCAGCACAACCCAACACCATTTGCCATTAGATATATTCATGTGCAGGAGGTGCCGGAACTGCGTTCCCCCGCGTTCCCGCTGAAAAAAACAAGCCCTGGTTAAGTCAATGCAGGAAACCTTGCAATGCAAGCCAATAACCTTTGGAAATGGTAATACATTTATAGAACATATGACCTAGGTTGGCTCTGAGGAAGAGGTTGTGTCCTCGAAACGTGTTAGCCAGTTGGTCATCCAGGGTTCCATCGTATGGACTCAGATGTTGTTTGGATCATACATATTGTTCAGTTTGACATGCCTGTGTTATTGTGTCCATTGTGAGTATGATACCTATTTTGTTTCTTCAATAAATTATTTTTAACGATAATGCACTAGGTCGGTGCGCCCTTTTTCTGTTTCTCCATTCATAATTTTTATACTTGATGCACCATATTTCCATTGCTTTATCACAGTCATATAGGGGTTTATTTACTAAAGCTGGAAAGTGCAAAATCAGTTGCACTTCTGCAAAGAAACCAATCAGCTTCTAGGTTTTATTTCCAAAGCTTAATTGCACAAACTGAGGCGAGAAGCTGATTGGCCACCATGCACAAGTGCACCAGATTCTGAATGCACCAGTTTTTGTAAATCATCCCCATAGATTCTGCTTCCTGCTGAGCTATTGAAGCTAATTTGCTAGAGTGAATAAATTAGTAATTAACAAATGATATATATTTAAAAAAATATATATATATATGTGTGTGTGTACAGTTGCAAGAAAAAGTATGTGAACCCCTTGGGATTACGTGGAGTTTTGCATGAATTGGGCATAAAATGTGCTCTGAACGTCATCTAAGTCACAACAATAGAAGAACACAGTCTGCTGAACATAATACTACACACACATTAGATGTTGTCATGGTTTAATTGCACATAACATGTAAACATTCACAGTGCAGGGAGGAAAAAGTATGTGAGGCCCTAGCTTAATGACTTCTCCCAGAGCTAATTGGAGCCAGGAGTGAGCCAACCTTGACTCCAATCAGTGTGATGATATTGGATGTGTTGCTGACACCTGTCCTGCCCTTGAAAAACACACACCTGTTTTGGGTTTACTGGTTTCAAGAAGCACTGTCTGATGTGAACCATGCCTCGCAGAAAAGAGCTCTCAGAAGACCTACGATCAAGAATTGTTGACTTGCATGAAGCTGGAAAGGGTTACAAAAGTATCTCCAAAAGCCTCGATGTTCATGTGTCCACGGTAAGACAGACTGTCTACAAATGGAGAAAGTTTAGCACTGTTGCTACTCTCCCTAGGCGTGGTCGTCCTGTAAAAATGACTGCAAGAGCACAGCGCAGAATGCTGCATGAGATAAAGAAGAATCCCAGAGTGTCAGCTAAAGACCTACAGAAATCTCTGGCACATGCTGACATTTTTGTTGACACATCTACAATAAGGAAAACATTAAACAAGAATGGAGTACATGGGAGGACACCACGGAGGAAGCCATTGCTGTCCAAAAAGAATATTGCAGCACGTTTGAAGTTTGCAAAAGAGCACCTGGATGTTCCACAGCACTACTGGCAGAATATACTGTGGACAGATGAAACCAAGATTGAGTTGTTTGGGAAGAACACACAACACTATGTGTGGAGAAAAAAAGGCACAGCACACCAACATCAAATCCTCATCCCCACTGTGAAACATGGAGCAGGGAGCATCATGGTTTGGGGCTGCTTTGCTGCCTCAGGACCTGGACGGATTGTTGTCATTGATGGGAAAATGAATTCCAGAGTTTATCAAGACATTTTGCAGGAAAACGTACGACCATCTGTCCACCAACTGAAGCTACGCAGGGGATGGGTGATGCAACAGGACAATGACCCAAAGCATACAAGTAATTCAACAAAACAATGGCTGCAACAGCACAGAATATGCCTTCTGGAGTAGCCCAGTCAGAGTCCTGACCTCAACCCGATTGAAATGCTGTGGCATGACCTTAAGAGAGCGATTCACACCAGACATCCCAAGAATATTGCTACACTGAAACAGTTTTGTGAAGAGGAGTGGTCCAAAATGACTCCAGATCGTTGTGCAGGTCTGATCTGCAACTACAGGAAACGTTTGGTTGAGGTTATTGCTGCCAAAGGAGAGTCAACCAGTTATTAAGTCCAAAGGTTCACATACTTTTTCCTCCCTGCACTGTGAATGTTTACATGTTATGTGCAATTAAACCATGGCAACATCTAATGTTTGTGTAGTATTATGTTCAGCAGACTGTGTTCTTCTATTGTTGTGACTTAGATGACGTTCAGAGCACAATTTATGCCCAATTCATGCAAAACTCCACGTAATCCCAAGGGGTTCACATACTTTTTCTTGCAACTGTATGTGTGTGTATATATATATATATATATATATATATATATATATAATGAATACTCTTAAAGTAAATAATTACATTATAAACAAATATAAATCATCATCATCAATAAAAAAATAAATACATATAATAATACATATTGCAAATAAATAATATGCACGTCATATAATATTAATAATAATAAATTCATGACTGGATAATTAAAAAGAGCAAATAAAGTGAATAACCACTTTAATTACACATATTATAAAAATAATACATAAACAAAAGGAAAGACACACAGAATATAACTGGATATAACATTTATAGGTAAAGTTGATCCAGGGAATATCCGATTGCCTCTCGGGGGATCAGGAAGGAAATTTTTCCCCTGCAGGAGCAGATTGGGTTGTGCGTTGCTGGGTTTTTCTTGCCTTCCTCTGGATCAACTGTTTGTATAGGATTATAACTTTTTTTTTTTTTATGGATGAACTAGATGGACGTTTGTCTTTTTTCAGCCAGGCTCACTATGTAACTATGGAAAACTGATAGAGTAAATAAATAATATCAATAAAATAATATAAATAAATAAGTTAATATCCACTTCAATTACACATAATATAAAAATAATAAATAGATAATTGAAAGAGTAAACAAATAAAGGTGATATCTATGTTTTACACATATTATAAAAATAATAAATGGATAATGAATACAGTAAATAAATAAAGTGAAAGTCCACTTTAAATACCCCAATTTTGAAAAACAAATTCCTGTTCACTTTGGATACCCAGCCATGTGCAGATGAAATAAGTAAATAAGAGTTTGGATAATTAAAGTGAACCAATTTATATACTTCAGTTATCCATTCATTAATAATAATAGACTATTAATTGATCATTGTTATTTAGTTGAAGTAACTATATTTACAGCCAATGGACCACCTGTAACACCCCCCCCCCCCCCCCCCGCCCAGCAACAATAGACCTATAGCAGCAGCAATAGATCTCCCCGCAGCCAACATCTGTTTTTTTTTATTTTGGATAGAGTAAGTGAGAGGATATATTTTCGATGTGAGGGAAATCCCCTTTATTCCTGTCCTGGCGGGAAATCCAAATTTTGGATATCTCCTCACTTTCATTTTCAGTGATGAATCACCCTAATGGGGGCAGCAATATAAACCTGACAGCAGTTCTAATCTTTCACCACTCTATCCAAATCTAGAAGTACATTCCTGTCAGTCGTACATGAACTGGTGGACAATAAAGCGCATTTACTATTATAGTTGTGCTCATCAGAACTACACTGCATGTGAGCAGGGGCGGACTGACCATTTGGGAACTCGGCACTGCCCAAGGGCCCGAGGTCAGTAGGGGGCCCCATGAGATGCCCCTGGTACCTTTCATAGGCTTTTTTGGGTGTGGTTTGAGTGTGGGCAAGGACACAGGGGCCCCATGATCCCCTATTGCCCAGGGGCCCCATGAGTTGTCAGTCCACCCCTGCATGTGAGCACCACCAACCCACCTTTGATGGTTCAGATTACAATGTGTCAGGATCTGTGGGACATATCAAGATGTTGCTGGGCATATCGTAACTGGCATTTGCAGCATTGGTGCAGTAAAGTCTTTTTTCTGGCAACTCGACCATGCAGCTCATTTTTGTTCAGGTATAGTCATATTGTGCTCCTTGAAACAACCACACCTTTTTCCAGAGTAGCCTGTATTTCTCCTGAAGTTACCTGGGGTTTTTCTTTGTATCCCAAATGATTCTTCTGGCAGTGTGGCTGCAATCTTTCTTGGTCTACCTTGGTATCAAGAGATCCCCGAATTTTCCACTTCTTGACAAGTGATTGAACAGTACTGATTGGCATATTCAAGGCTTTGGCTATCTTTTTATATCCTTTGATTGGCATATTCAAGGCTTTGGCTATCTTTTTATATCCTTTGATTGGCATATTCAAGGCTTTGGCTATCTTTTTATATCCTTTTTCATCTTTATAACGTTCCATTACCTTGTTGTGCAGGTCTTTTGACAGTTCTTTTCTGCTCCCCATGGCTCAGTATCTAGCCTGCTCAGTGCACCTACATGAGAGCTAACAAACTCATTGACTATTTCTACACTGACACTAATTGCAATTTAAAAAGCCACAGATGTGGGACATTAACCTTTAATTGCCATTGTACCCCGTGTGTGTCACCTTGTGTGTCTGTACCAAGGCCAAACATTCCAGGGGAGGGAAACTTCTGATCCAGGGGGCGGAGACTTCTGATCCGGGTCATTTGGGTGATTTCTGTTATCATTATGATTTAAAAAGGAGCCAAACAACTATGTGATCACAAATGGCTTTATATCATCACTATCCTTAACTAACCTCCCTAGCGGTCTGATTATGTCCATATTTCTGTGCTCAAAGCGGTACATTTTTTTGCATGGAAATATGTAGTTTTTATATTGTAGGCCTGTAATTCATAGGAATAAATCACTGAAATCTGTCTGAACAAGAGTCTAGTAAACATCCCGGGGATGATAAAATTTGAAACACGAAATCATAAATTGTAAAATAATAAATAGTCATAAAAAATAATAATATAATAATAAATGTAATTCAATAATATAATCAAACCAAAAACACTGAAATGTGAAATATAGCGCCAAGTTCACACATCGCTGAGCAAAGTCGCAGAATCGTTTTCAGTGTCTGATGAGGAATTTCCCCCACAAATCATTATCACTCAATTCTGCAAGTGGTTCTGATTTACTATCGCTGTTCTCTAGCCGGTCTAAAACCGCTTTTGACCTAAAGGGACGCTTTTTGGATGCCATGGACATTTCTCAGTTTCCAAGCAGAAAGGGCGGTAAAAATGCAGGCAGGACGCCGGACAAAGCACTCGGGACAAAATGTATGTGAAATGGTTTGATACAGGAATGTTATACTATGTGATTTTAGTGTATTTAGTGAATGTCACTTTTTAAGTTTTTGAATCTCCCGCCGATTCCGTTCCCTGTATGTCCCGACGTCACAGGGAACGGAACCCAGAAGACGGATGCTGGCATCGGCCGGAGGACATTGCCGGGGACACTGCAGGGGGGACATCGCAGGAGCGCAGGACAAGGTAAGTGCTGGAGGGATCCCGGAGCAACGCTGCAGTGTATTCCCGAGTGTAGCTCGGGGTTACCGCTTGTGGTGCTGAAACTTTACCCCGAGCTACACTCAGGAATACCACCAGGGGGGTTAAAAGGCATTTTTTTGGCACAGTCAGTCAGACTTTTAATATCAATGCCAACATTTCACCATTTCTGCCAGGGGAGGAAAACTCTTGAGCACATATGTAGCTTCCTATCTCTTTACTAATGTTAGAAGGATAAGGATTCAAAATAGTCGATGCTGATTGGAATAGTTCCACTTTAGGGTGAAATCTCACCAAAAGGACACAGATTGCAGATTTTTTTTCTTTTCCTTTCTACTTTTTTCTACATTTTTTTTTAATTTTTAGCCACATCATCATTCCAGGCTAGGCCAAAATGATGTGTTCCTGGTCCTGCAACCCGCTTTGTCTGCCAATCCTGCAGCCTTCTGGGAGATGTAAATCTCCCAGGAGGCTGCAGGATTGGCAGACAAAGCGGACAGGGGCCTGTCTAGAGGGTAGGCTGGGTCAAGCGCAGCGCATTTTTGAAGCCAGCTGAAGAGGATGGTGGCACAGGACTTGCTGTGTGGCACCTGAACAGCAGATCGCAGTGGGCCAACCCTGGATTTGTTGTGCAGTTAAGTATGTGCTTTGAAGAGAACACATAAATGGCGTTAAGGGGGGGGGGGAGCTAGTACCAAAGTGAAATCTTTTAGGTGGAGGGTGAAGTAAAAATGAAAATCTAAAATAATATGGTTGCATAAGTGTGCACACCCTTACACTAATCCTTTGTTGAAGCCCCTTTTGATCTGATTCCAGCACTCAGTCTTTTTGGGAGGAGTCTATCAGCATGGCACATCCTGACTTGGCAATATTTGCCAGCTCTTCCTTGCAGAAACTCTCCAAATCTGTCAGATGGCGAGGGCATCTCCTGTGCACAGTCCTCTTCACATCACCCCACAGATTTTCCATTGGATTCAGGTCTGGGCTCTGGCTGGGCCATTCCAAAACTTTCATCTTCTTCTGGTGAAGCCATTCCTTTGTGGATTTGGATGTATGCTTTGGGTCGTTGTCATGCTGAAAGTTTCTCTTCATGTTCAGCTTTCTAGCAGAAGCCGGAAGGTTTTGTGCCAATATTGACTGGTATTTAGAACTGTTCATGATTCCCTCTACCTTGACTAAGGCCCCAGTTCCAGCTGAAGAAAAACAGCCCCAAAGCATGATGCTGCCACCACCATGCTTCACAGTGGGTATGGTGTTCTTTTGGTGATGTGCAGTGTTGTTTTTGCGCCAAACATATCTTTTGGAATTATGGCCAAAAAGTTCATCCTTGGTTTCATCAGACCAGAACACATTTTCCCACATACTTTTGGGAGACTTCAGATGTGTTTTTGCAAAACATAGCCGGGCTTGGATGTTTTTCTTCATAAGAAAAGACTTCCATCTTGTCACTCTACCCCATAGCCCAGACATATGAAGAATACGGGAGATTGTTGTCACATGGACCACACAGCCAGTACTTGCCAGATATTCCTGCAGCTCCTTTAATGTTCCTGTAGGCCTTTTGGCAGCCTCCCAGACCAGTTTTCTTCTCATCTTTTGATCCATTTTGGAGGGACATCCAGTTGTTGGTGATGTCACTGTTGCTCCATATTTTCTCCACTTGATGATGACTGTCTTCACTGTGTTCCATGGTATATCTAATGCCTTGGAAATTCTTTTGTACCCTTCTCCTGACTGATACCTTTTAACAATGAGATCCCTCTGATGCTTTGGAAGCTCTCTGTGGACCATGGCTTTTGCTGTAGGTTGCGACTAAGAAAATGCCAGGAAAGACCTACTTGAACAGCTGAACTTTTTTGGGGGTTAATCAGAGACACTTTAAATGATGGCAGGTGTGTACTGACTCCTATGTAACATGATTTTGAATGTGATTGCTTAATTCTGAACACAGTTACATCCCCAGTTATAAGAGGGTGTGCACACTTATGCAACCACATTATTTTAGTTTTTTTATGTTTACTTCCCCCCCTAAAAGATTTCAGTTTGTTTTTCAATTTAGTTGTACAGTTTACAACTCACATTAAAGGTGGAAAAGGTTCTACAATTACTTTTATTTATCTAATTTTTTTCCATCACAGAAACCTGACATTTTAACAGGGGTGTGTAGACTTTTTATATCCACCGTGTGTGTATATATATATATATATATATTTTTTTTTCTTTTAATGTATGTATTTATTTTTTATTGTATTCACATAGCACAGGCACAATATACACAGTGCTTTCATTTTTGCTGAAATGGGTGATTTATATATTCGCGGTGCAGGATTATGTTTTATTATATACGGGTTGGCTATGTGTAGCTTTGTCCTGTCACCAGGTGACACGAGCGATTTGTGTGTTCCTTTTCTCAGGAAGCTTTGCAGGTTGGCAATGTTTTGTCAACATTTCAATTCTCATTTAGCTGGCGTAGAGAAGACATGCAGAGCCGTGTGATGCATGCTATAGCCGTGTCATGGGAGAGTGACAACATGTTGATATAATCATACGGATGGATGTAATGATAGAATTTTTCTTTATGTCTGTTCTTGGCTCTGAAAATTGTATTTTTGTTATGCTATCTATAATTTTCCACCTGTAACACATTTATTGTGTGTTCTGAACATTTTTAAAATTTGCCAATTTTTGAACCTTAAAATGTTCCTTTTTTCCATCTATTATTGCATATTTATTTATTTCAGGTACTTATATAGCGCTGTCAATTTACACAGCGCTGTACACATATATTGATTGAACATTCAGATCAGTCCCTAACCCTCAAGGGGTGTACAATCTAAGGTCCCTAACTTACATTCATACATACACATACTAGGGACAATTTAGACAGGAGCCAATTAACCTACCAGCATGTCTTTGGAGTGTGGGAGGAAACCCACGCAAGCACAGGGAGAACATGCAAACTCCATGCAGGAGGTGCCATGGTCAGGAATCGAACCTGCAAGGCAGACGTGCTAACCACTAAGCCACTGTCCCACCCAGCATATCAGTGCTGCTGATCTCCCCCAGTAGGCATGTGCGGTTCATTTCTTTTCGAGTCGAAATTCGGATGAAATTTTAGTTATTTGGAGATTCGGATGTATCTGAATTTCTAAATGACAATAGTAACTAATTTAACCTCCCTGGCAGTATTCCTGGGTGTAGCTCGGGGTAAAATGTCAGTACCGAAAGCGGTAACCCCAAACTACACTCGGGCTTACCATGCGGCGCTGCATAGGGAGTCCCTGCAGCACTTACCTTGTCCTTCTCTCCCGCGATGTGTCCCCTGCAGCGTCCCCGGCCATCTCCTCCGGCCAATGCCAGCATCCGGCTTCCGTGTTCCGGTCCCTGTGACGTTGGGACGTACGGGAAATTTGAAATTTTTAAAAAATTTAATTTTTTAAAAAATGATTATTACATAGTAAAACATTGCTGTTTCAATGCAATTCACATACATTTTGTCCCGAGTGCTTTGTCCGGCGCCCTGCCTGCATTTTTACTGTTCTTTCTGCCTGGAAACTGAGAAACGTCCATGGCGTCCAAAAAGCGTCCCTTTAGGTCAAAAGCGGTTTTAGACCGGCTAGAGAACAGCGATAGTAAATCAGAACCACTTGCAGAATTGAGTGATAATGATTCGTGGGGGAAATTCATCATCAGACACTGAAAACGATTCTGCGACTTTGCTCAGCGATGTGCGAACTTAGCGCTATATTTCACATTTCAGTGTTTTTGGTTTGATTATATTATTGAATTAAATTTATTATTATTAAATTATTATTTTTTATGATTATTTATTATATTATAATTTATGATTTCTTGTTTCAAATTTTAACATACCCGGGATGTTTACTAGACTCTTGTTCGGACAGATTTCAGTGAGTTATTCCTAAAAATTACAGCCTACAATAAAAAAAATACATATTTCCATGCAAAAAAATGGTACCGCTTTCAGCACAAAAAATCAGAAAGAATCATACCGCCGAGGAGGTTAAAGGGATCCAAAATAACGAAACAAAATTTTGTCCTAAATTTAAATCAAATTAGAAAACAAATATAAACGTATTGCTGACTATTGCTGATTTCCTTCAAAAACACTGGGGGGGGGGATTTACTAAAACTGGAGAGTACAAAATCTGGTGCAGCTCCGCATAGAAACCAATCAGCTTCCAGATTTTATTGTCAAAGCTTAATTGAACAAACAGAAGTTACCCCCGGTTCACATCTATGCGGCCGTGCGGGCCGCGTTTTGCACAGGCACAAGTGCTCATTCATTTGAATGAACTCCTGTGCCCGGGACACGCAGGGAAGAAGTCCCTGCACCTCGGTTCCCAGTATGGTTTGCATTTTCCAGTATGGGCGGCATACTATTAGAATTAATGGCACCCGCCATTCTCTGTGCGGGTGGTGCGGCTGCATGGATTTTCATGCGGATCCGCAGCGGCACCACCCACACAGATGTGATTGGCTACTATGCACAGCTGTACCAGAGTGATCAAGCTTTGGTAAAACTTTCCCTATGTGTATGAATGTTAGAATCTGGCCATCTGAAATTCAAATTTTGAAAAAGAATAAAAAAGAAAAATGCAAAAAGAAAATAATAGAATAAAAAAGAAAATAAAAGAATGGAACGAAATAGAAAAAAAAATCAAATAGAATAAAAAAAAACAGAATAGAATAGAATACAGCCGTCTTCAGAAATTCGAATTTAGAAAAGCATAGAATAGCGTATAACAAAATAGAATAGAAAAAATGGAATAAAATGGAATATAAAATATAGGAATGGAATAGAAAATAATAGAATAGAATAGAAAATAATAGAATAAAATATAAATTAAAGGAATAGAATAAAAAATAATAGAATAGAATGGAAAAGAATAGAATAAAATAGAATAGAAATTAAAGGAAGAGAATAGAAAATAATAGAGTAGACTAGAATAGAACAGAAAAGAATAGAACAGAATACAAAAGAACAGAATAGAATAGAAAATAAAAGAATATAAAAATCTGAAGAATATATTTTTAAAAATATATATTTTAAAATAGATTCTTTAGAATTTTTTTAACATATTAAAAAGTCGTTTTAACATATATTTTTACATATATTTGTAAATGCGTTCCAAAAATGTAGATTTGTATTTTTAAAGACATAGAGTATATTTGGAATGTATTTTTAAATATATTTTGCATATATTTTGTAATAAAAACTCATTTCAACATGCAGTATATATATTTATTTATTGAAATATATTTTGTAATATATTGAATACGGAAAAATATAGGAATGGAATATAAAATAATAGAATAGAAAATAAAATAGAATAAAATAGAATAGAATATAAACTAAAGGAATAGAATAGAAAATAATAGAACAGAATGGAAAAGAATAGAATAAAATAGAATAGAAATTAAAGGAAGAGAATAGAAAATAATAGAGTAGACTAGAATAGAACAGAAAATAATAGAATAGAATACAAAAGAAAAGAATAGAAAATAAAAGAATATAAAAATCTGAAGAATATATTTTTAAAAATATATATTTTAAAATAGATTCTTTAGAATTTTTTTAACATATTAAAAAGTCGTTTTAACATATAATTTTACATATATTTGTAAATGCGTTCCAAAAATGTAGATTTGTATTTTTAAACACATACAGTATATTTGGAATGTATTTTTAAAAATATTTTGCATATATTTTGTAATAAAAACGCATTTCAACATGCAGTAAATATATTTATTTATTGAAATATATTTTGTAATCCATTGAATACGGAAAAATATAGGAATGGAATATAAAATAATAGAATAGAAAATAAAATAATAGAATAAAATAGAATAGAATATAAACTAAAGGAATAGAATAGAAAATAATAGAACAGAATGGAAAAGAATAGAATAAAATAGAATAGAAATTAAAGGAAGAGAATAGAAAATAATAGAGTAGACTAGAATAGAACAGAAAATAATAGAATAGAATACAAAAGAACAGAATAGAATAGAAAATAAAAGAATATAAAAATCTGAAATATATATTTTTAAAAATATGTATTTTAAAATATATTCTTTAGAATTTTTTTAACATCTAAAAAAGTCTTTTAACATATATTTTTACATATATTTGTAAATGCGTTCCAAAAATGTAGATTTGTATTTTTAAAGACAAACAGTACATTTGGAACGTATTTTTAAAAATATTGTTCATATAGTTTGTAATAAAAACTCATTTCAACATGCAGTATATATATTTATTTATTGAAATATAGTTTGAAATATATTGAATACGGCCAAAATTGTAGTATTTTAAATATATGGCAATATATTTGGGAAGAATATTTTAAAAAATATATATTCAAATATATTTTGATTCCACGTGGGCATATTTCCACGTGTTGACTAATAAGACACGAGCAGGGTGGTGTACCACAATTTCTTTTCATGTATTTATAGAGTATGTTCTTTTCATATAAAGGTTTTTTTTTTGTTTGTTTCAAGAGATGAGCGAAATGTATTATAATTTAGGCAAAAGATAAAAGATTGCTGTGAAAATGTAGCATTTTGGGAATGGGGAATTAAGTTGAGTTTTAGGGAAACTGTCTTTAACCACCTCCCGCCCGCCATATAGTACAATGACGGGCGCAAGGTGGTTCTCTCGTTCTGGGAGGACGTCATATGACGTCCTCCCAGTCTCGATGCGCTCAGGGAGCGCGCAGCGCGGCGATCGGCGGTGCGCTGTGTCCCTCAGACACAGCAGATTACCGATCACGGAAAGAGCTGAAGATGTCGGCTCGGTCATGTGATCAGCTGTGTCCAATCACAGCTGATCACATGTAAACACGGAAATGGCGGTTATCGGCATTTCTCTCCTCTCGAACTGTCACGCTGACAGAGGAGAGCCGGTAATCAGCTTTCTGTGGAGGGAACATGTACACTGATCATCAGGGCACTCCAGTGACACCAATACAGTGCTCAGTGATAATACAAAGACACTGTACTAATGAGACTGCAGTGGGCATTCTCACACTGGGGGGAACTGACTTGGTGTCACTGACATCCCCAGTGACACCAATACAGTGCTCAGTGATAATACAAAGACACTGTACTAATGAGACTGCAGTGGGCATTCTCACACTGGGGGGAACTGACTTGGTGTCACTGACATCCCCAGTGACACCAATACAGTGATCAGTGATAATACAAAGACACTGTACTAATGGGACTGCAGTGGGCATTCTGACACTGGGGGGAGCTGACTTGGTGTCACTGACATCTCCAGTGACACCAATACAGTGATAAGTGATAATACAAAGACACTGTACTAATGGGACTGCAGTGGGGATTCTGACACTGGGTGGCAACTGACTTAGTGTCACTGACATCCCCAGTGACACCAATACAGTGATCAGTGATAATACAAAGACACTGTACTAATGGGACTGCGGCGGGCATTCTGACACTGGGGGGGACTGACATGGTGTCACTGACATCTCCAATGACACCAATACAGTGATTAGTGATAATACAAAGACACTGTACTAATGGGACTGCGGCGGGCATTCTGACACTGGGGGGAACTGACTTGGTGTCACTGACATCCCCAGTGACACCAATACAGTGATCAGTGCTAATAAAAATACACTGTACTAATGGCACTGGGCAGAAAGAGGTTAACATCTGGGGCGATCAAAGGGTTAACTGTGTGCTGTTTCACATTATGTGTGTGTTTCACTGTAAGCACACTGCTATGCAGAGCCATACAAAGCAGTGTACAGGAGCTGACAGGGGAGGGAACTGTATTGTTTAAGTATTACTCTGCAATCATTGGGTGCCGGCGAGTAATCATTGGCCGGGACCCGGTGATTGACAGCCAAGGCCGTGATTGGCGTGCGGCTCACGTGCGCCTCCTACCCGGAACTGCAAAATCACGTATATATACGTGATTTTGCTCACCTGTGCCACCCTGTAGCAGCATTTCTGCTATAGGGCAGATATAGTTGTGTTCAAAAGTTTTCATACCCTGGCAGAAATTGTGAAATTTTGGTATAGATATTAAAACTATGACTGATTTGCCAAAAAATGCTCTTTTATTGAAGAATGATGATCATATGAAGCCATTTATTATCACATAGTTGTTTGGCTCCTTTTTAAATCATAATGATAACAGAAATCACCCAAATGGCCCGGATCAGAAGTCTTCGCCCCCGGATCAGAAGTCTCCGCCCCCGGATCAGAAGTCTCCGCCCCCTGGAATGTTTGGCCTTGGTACAGACACACAAGGTGACACACACAGGTTAGAATGCCAATTAGAGGTTAATGTCCCACATCTGTGGCTTTTTAAATTGCAATTAGTGTCAGTGTATAGATGATTGCAGTACAGGGGATGTTTTCCTGTCTTTGTAAGTGTAAGAAGATAGTGAATATCCTAAGCCCTGTCTTTGTGAATAACTAACACCGATTGAGGATACATGGATACAAAAAGTGGAGATGGTCTTGCTAAAACTAAATTAACTAGCACTAAACAAGAGGGAAGGACAGAGGAAGATACCAAAATCACATTATTAAACAACTCATAGTGGCCCACATCTTCCACTAGTAGTCAAACATACTACAATAAAAAGATAATCTCATGCAGCTCAATACAAAACATAAAAAAACACATGAAAGTGGGGCAGAACAATTACAGGATTTATTTAGTATCAAACGTTTGCACACCGCTTTACAAAATAAAGGGACGTGCAGTTACAAAACAATGCAAGACAAGAGCGCCGAATGGACCCTACTCGTGTGAGCTTGCAATCGAAACCAATATTAAGAAACTGCTATCAAGACAGATTTGGGTACTTGCACTACCTCCATTTAAAAATGTATGTAATCCTTTTTTAATGAATATATGGTTAAAAAATTTTGAACGCCTGACCCTGACCATCACATCTACTGTATTTTGGACATCCAGTTCCAAAACCATGGCCATTAGTTTGGAATCAGCCCCTTTCATAACTGTAAAAGCCTCCCCTCTTCTGGAAAGGCCATTTTAGGAGGTGTCTATGGTGATTTTTGCTCATTTAGCCAAGAGCATTTGTGAGGTCAGGTACTGATGTTGGCTGAGAAGTCCTCACTAGCAGTTGGCATTCCAATTCATCCAAAAGGTGTTTGGTAGGGTTGAGATCAGGTACTAATGTTGGATGAGAAGACCTCACTAGCAGTTGGCATTCCAATTCATCCCAAAGGTGTTTGGTAGGGTTGAGATCAGGTACTAATGTTGGATGAGAAGACCTCACTAGCAGTTGGCATTCCAATTCATCCCAAAGGTGTTTGGTAGGGTTGAGATCAGGTACTAATGTTGGATGAGAAGACCTTTCTAGCAGTTGGCATTCCAATTCATCCCAAAGGTGTTTGGTAGGGTTGAGGTCAGGTACTGATGTTGGCTGAGAAGTCCTCACTAGCAGTTGGCATTCCAATTCATCCCAAAGGTGTTTGGTAGGGTTGAGGTCAGGTACTGATGTTGTCTGAGAAGACCTGGCTCACAACTGGTATTCCATTATGCCCCAAAGGTTTTCAGTTGGGTTGAGGTCAGATACTGATATTTGATGAGAAGACCTCACTAGCAGTTGACATTCCAACTCATCCCAAAGGTGTTCCGAAGGTCAGGGCTCTATGTAGGCCATTCAAGTTCCTCCACACCAAGCTCATCAAACCCTGTCTTTATAGAGATGGTTTTGTAAACGAGGGCACAGCCATGCCGAAACAGTAGAGGACCTTAACCAAAATATTGCCACAAGGTTTGAAGCACGCACATTTTCCAATGACTGTATGGCCCTTAGGTTCCATCCTCCCCTCACCTTGGATGGTATTTCTTTGGGAAATTCCCCACCTTGTATTCGTTGGTTGACTTTGGCTGATCATGAGGAATGGGATCCACCAGGCCTTTTGGCTAAGTGGATCGAAGTGTGCCTTGCCCTTGTCAGGAGTCTTGCATCCCAGAGGGTCAGGAAAAGGCCCTTCCTCTTGTGTAGGGGATCATATGCGACACAATAACTGCACTTTTTTGTGTGTTCAAAAACTTTTTTTTTGTTCGCTTTGCTTAAAAAAAAAAAAGAAAGAATATGGACACGTAGCACTACCCCACGGAAGTCATTGTAGTTTAACTATTTTTTTTCACAAAGATTGGTGCAGAGGCAGCCAGGCACACAGCAGCAGTTCCCTCACTCCAGCTCAGCAATCACTCTAGACCAGTGGTCGGCAAGCCGCGGCTCGCGAGCCACATGCGGCTCTTTACAAACTTTAATGCGGCTCTTCTGTGTGCCGGGCGCCCGCTCCCCTCCCTCCTCTCGGGCAGCCGCCCCAAAAGTCAGGACTCTGCAGCTAGCCCAGCAATGGGCAAACTACGGCCCGACGGACCATTCAATCCAGCCCGCGGAGCGTGGCAAACATTGGCTGTCAGGATGTAGGCGGGGCAGCGTGACGAACTCCTCTCCTCTCACAGTCCGCCCTGAAGACCGGAACGGCACGGGAACACGGCGAGAGGAATGCGCGGAGCAAAGGTAAGTGAATTGACACAATATGGGGAATGAATTACTATATGGGGGATGAATTACTATATGGGGGATGAATTACTATGGGGGATTAATTACTATGGGGGATGAATTACTATATGGAGGATGAATTACTATATGGGGGATGAATTACTATGGGGGATGAATTACTATGGGGGATGAATTACTATATGGGGGATGAATTACTATATGGGGGATTAATTACTATGGGGGATGAATTACTATATGGGGGATGAATTACTATGGGGGATGAATTACTATGGGGGATGAATTACTATATGGGGGATGAATTACTATGGGGGATGAATTACTATATGGGGGATGAATTACTATGGGGGATGAATTACTATGGGGGATTAATTACTATGGGGGATGAATTACTATGGGGGGTGAATTACTATATGTGGGATGAATTACTATATGGGGGATGAATTACTATGGGGGATGAATTACTATATGGGGGATGAATTACTATATGGGGGAGGAATTACTATATGGGGGATGAATTACTATATGGGGGATGAATTACTATGGGGGATGAATTACTATGGGGGATGAATTACTATATGGGGGATGTATTTTCAGTTTTAAAAATGTGGCTCTCAAAATAAATTTCAATCGTGGTTTTGGCGAGATTTGGCTCAGTTGAAAAAAAAGGTTGCCCACCACTGCTCTAGGGGATGTCTTTTTAGGATATTGCTGAAGAGCTTGGATAGGATGTAGGATGATATGGGATACCCCAGATTTACTTAATATTTACAGGAGGACACTGTACTTTGCTAAGCCTCTCTGAACAGTCTCTATGCAGGAGCAAGTACAGATGGCAGAACATGAGTCCCCTTCTAGAAGCTTTACCAGACAGAACTACCACTGGCTTTTTGGCTCTTCCACCTACGGAAACACATTCACTGGGACTCTAAGCTCAGGTCAGTACTCACAATTTCACAGGATCTCCAAATGCCTGTTTCCAGTATCCATCAGACACTCTTCAGTGAGGGAGAGGTTAATGCTCACAAGCCACAGGACAGCCAAACACCTTCTAACTTTTACCGGGCACTCTTCAATGAACTCTCTAGATCAGGTCTTTAGGTGAAAGTTTGCTTGATTAGCTTAAAAAATGGATCTTTAGGAGTAGGCCTGCCCAGCTATGCCACAGATGGTATCTCAATGAATATTTACTAGAATCTGGACACCTGCGGCAGATGGGGCTAGCCACCCCCACCCAAATGCGTGGATTCCCTTCAACAGTGAGAAAAAACTGCTGTTCTAAAGCTCAGATGATTTATATGCCTCTCCGGCCACCTACTGGGCACACCTCCACAGGGATTGGCTGAAGCACAGTAAATATGGAAGTTGTCCATTTGCCTTGCTCAACCCTCTATGTTCCAGAAGCCTCTGGAAAACAGGGGAGAGCAATCAAAAGCAATCAACAACTGCACAACTGATTACAGAGGAGCCAGAAAAAACTTAATTTGCCTACCATCCTAGCGACCTAAGCAGGAGGGTGCTACAGATGCTTCTGGGATTGGGGCTGCTCTAGACAGGTTCAGCTTGGATGAGACTCTGTTCTAAAGTTCAGATGATTTATATGCCTCTCCGGCCACCTACTGGACACACCTCCACAGGGATTGGCTGAAGCACAGTAAATATGCAAGTTGTCCATTTGCCTTGCTCAACCCTCTATGTTCCGGAAGCCTCTGGAAAACAGGGGAGAGCAATCAAACGAACCGCCAAAAGCAATCAACAACTGCACAACTGATTACAGAGGAGCCAAAAAAAACTAAATTTGCCTACCATCCTAGCGACCTAAGCAGGCGGGTGCTACAGATGCTTCTGAGATTGGGGCTGCTCTAGACAGGTTCAGCTTGGATGAGACTCAGGGTAGAACCTGAAGTTGTAGGATATTTTACAGTTGGCCTTGGAATCTACCAGAAAGAGTTGTAATCCACTAATGTAAGAAACAAAGTCTTTGTGTCATGTTTGGCCTGCCTCCCCAGCAGCTCCAGAGGGATCAAGCGACTTGACGTTGATGCTGAACCATTTGGCAGTATAAAATGATTTTACATATGGAAGGACCTGTCAGGAACTTTGGAAAGCCACGAAACCGTTAAGAAAAAAAAAGTAGGATTCCATGAAGAGGCAATTAAAATTTTTTCATAAGACATAAATCACGTCTGTCATGCTTGGCTTCCTTCTCACCTGCCATTTATTCATGATATTTTATCAAGATTGATATCAGTTACATTAAAAGGATAAACTGTTCTTGGGCAGTGACGAGGATTGGTGTTTAATATTTAGCGGATTTAGAAATAATACACATTAAAGTGTACATTTTTAATATATCTGCAGGAGATGCAATGAGGCACAGGAAAAGACTTGGAGTTCAAAATGTACTCTCATTGTCTCCAGATGAACTGCTGGCAATTGATGACTGAGAACTTGCTGACTGCCAAGGAAGTACATCGTCCTAGTTAAAATGGACCTGAACTCAAAAAGTGAAGATATCTCATAGGGGACATCTAGAAAAGCTAATTGTGGCACCCTGAAAGATTTGGCTTTTGTCTTGAATTCCTCCTGAAAAATAGCACTGCATTCCTATGCCTTGAGCCTCATAGTTGTATATCTGCTTTCTGGGATTTAAGGCACTGCTGCCTCTGACTGCTAGTCTCACCAGATTTAGAAGTTTTTGATGTCATTGCGAGGCTGCTCACTGTTCTCCTTGCAGGAAAGAAAGCTGCGCCTGAAGACCTGCAGTGCAAGGATCTCCCTGCTGCATTCATTCTGTGGATAGTTTCTGTTTCAATATGCTTATTGTACTTTCGAAAGAAACATAACAAGCTTTTGGTTTGCCCACACAGTGGCAAAGTTAAACAGTCAATTGTGAAAACAGGCACATGTAAGCATAATGGATTGTTAAAACAATAGAATTCTAAACAAAATTAAGGAGGACCAGCAAGGAGGTTAAACAAATGGCTCAGTCAGAGCCAGGCTGTCCTATAAGGAGTAAACAAATAGCCAGAAAAGGAAAGAAAGGAGTAGAAGAGTAGAAAAGAGAGAAGAAAGAATGAAGAGAAGAGGAAGAAGGACCAAGAGGGTAATAAACTATCATGGACTCGGGACTGGTGCAGGCAAAGCTTATAAATGACCATAGCTAGTTGGAGTCAGAGATGAACGAATAGCTTATCCAAGGCTCCCAGACTTGGATAACTTTGTGTGTAGATCCTTTAAAATACTGGAAGACTGCTCATTAACCATCAAGATGGTCATCCAAGTTTTCACACCCTGGCAACAAACAAATCTTCCAGGTGCAGGGGCGGACTGGCAACTCATGGGGCCCCCGGGCAATAGGGGATCATGGGGCTCCAGTGTCCTTGCCCAAACTCAAAAAAGCCTATGAAAAAGGTACCAGGGGCATCTCATGGGACCCCCTACTGACCCCGGGCCCTCGGGCAGTGCCCGAGTTTTCAAATGGTCAGTCCGCCCCTGTCCAGGTGTGAGCAATGGTCTGCTTGGCAGAGATGAAAAGATACAAGGCCAATTTCTGCTGAGGTGGGAAAAGGCCCAGTAAAGGACAAAATACAAGGGCCAAATGTGCGTCTTTTCGCACAGTCACATGAAACAGAGTCTTCAGTAGGCCAAAAACCCTGGACCAAAAGCCCGCTGATCACATTGCTGAAAACATCTGTCACTGCTGCCAGGATAGGCATGAGCGATCTGTGCCAGAACCCAGTACCACCGCAGGAGAGCTTTATAGGTTGCCTCAAGGGTAGTAGTGCTGTAGGAACAATTCACCACCATCACCCAGGCCTTGCTCCAGTCCATCCCCCCCCCCCCCAGGGGATGTTATAGATTTCCAATTGTTAAGAAAAGTGTAAAGTGTCAAGCTGAGGCCAGGGGACCCCAGTGAATGTTGGCAGGTGTGCTCAAAAGACATCTTACAAAAAGGGTATGTGGAAGTACGGCGAAGAGACAAGTGTATCTTTTCATTCATCACTTCTCCTGCTCTACCAGTCATCAGACCACAAATCTTCAGGGGATAGCTCTGACATGGGGAAACAAAGTCCTGCCTCTACCAAGATGTATGTAATCAAAGGGTTAGGCTTATCTCTAGTATTAACTGTAGGATTAGAATTGACATTTCTTCGCACAAGAGCAGGTCCAGCAAAGTTGAAAGGTGCTTCAGTAACCCTCTAGAACCCAATGCCAAATTAGAAACAACCAAAAACCACCTTAAATTTGACCATCCCCATTAATTCTTCCCTAATTTTGGAAAAATTACTCTAAAACGGGGTCAAAGAACTTCCAACTGCTCTCATCCCTTTTAGCCAAATATCCCCACATAATGTCAGTCTATTGTGCAAGTATTGACTTCAACTAAGCTGGCACTTAGCCTTGCCCCTTTCTGACTCACAATTCTCTTTGAGACCGCCAACACATACTATAGATTAGCCATTAGTGTATATGAAATATGAGGGGGTGGGGCATGTAGGTGCCTTCAATGCCATTCCAGGGGCTGTTTACCATCTCATTGACTACCGTCTCATTGACTACATGTTTGCTTTAAGATGAATTGATCTTGGACACTGAAGTATAATGAAAACCGGTTTTGAAGCTTCCAGTCTCTGTTTACGTGTTAGGAATGCATTCTTATTCTAGTAAGTCATGGAAATTACTACAGACCTGACCCCCAATCCAAATCTTCCAGCTCAGCTCAACATGGCCTATGGCCACGCCTATTGCAGCAACTTAAAGACAGTGGACCACATCTGACATTTGTGGTGGGAAAAGGCAAATGTACTGCCAAAACCTCTTGATGGTTTCCTTATGTTGTCCTCATTCCATTCACTGAAAGTCAATGAGCCAAGAAAAGAGGAAAAGAGATACACTAATTACATTTTATTTACAAGTTTGGCAACTCCTGTTTTGTATTTATTGCTGTAAGTTTCACTTTTTAGAATCCTAGGAAAGCCCAGTGGGTCAAAAATCCCACCACAGAAATAGCAGTCTTATTAAAGTGATTCTAAAGGCTTACATTGAAAAAAACACAAAAAAAAAAACCTTTGTCTATATATACAGTACCTGCTGTGTGCAGTGGTTTTGTACAGAGCAGCCGAGATCCTCCTCTTCTTGGGTCCCCCTCCGGTGCTCCTGGTCCCTTCCTCCTGTTGGGTGCCCCCACAGCATGCAGCTTGCTATGGGGGCACCTGCTGCTCCGTGTGATCCATTCACACACAGAACCGTGGGCTCGGCCCTGCCCCCTCTCTCTTCTCATAGGCTCACTGGCTGTGATTGGCAGGAACGGAAGCTAATGCTGTCATAGCCTACAAGAAGGAGGAGTCCCGGGATAGCCAAGAGTTGAGTTGAGTATTTGGGGGGCTGCTGCACAAGGTCTTTACCTTCATACATAAAATGCATGAAGGTAAAAAAACCTTAAGCCTTTAGAACAACTTTAAATTTCTTTCCATAAATGTGCACAATCATTTTAGCCTGATTTGCATGTTCATGGGCTAAGCTGAGGACTTGGCGAAGTGGAATTCGTTTAGAAGATTAGGAAAAATTCGATTTTCCAAAAATGGCGGCGACATGTGTGGCGACGGAGCGGGGATCTCTAGGAAGGAGCGCAGACAAGGCGCGCTGACCCATAATGCATTCATTCATGCCATGTGATCGCATTAGCCAATCAGCAGCCAGCCAGCCAGCACTGTGTAATGGTCGAACTATAAATTGCGGCCATCTTAGAATTCTCCATTAGCCTCCGGTCATTCAAGAGAGACAGACCTCTCTGTATTAGGGACAGAGTTAGGGCCAGAGAGACTTTAGGGCCACAGAATCGTTACTTAGGGACACAGAATCGTTACTTAGGGACACAGAATCGTTACTCAGGGACACAGAATTGTTAATCAGGGACACAGAATTGTTACTCAGGGACAGACACAGAATTGTTACTGAGGGACACAGAATTGTTACTGAGGGACACAGAATTGTTACTGAGGGACACAGAATTGTTACTCAGGGACACAGAATTGTTACTCAGGGACACAGAACTGTTACTCAGGGACACAGAATTGTTACTCAGGGACACAGAACTGTTACTCAGGGACACAGAATTGTTACTCAGGGACAGACACAGAATTGTTACTGAGGGACACAGAATTGTTACTGAGGGACACAGAATTGTTACTCAGGGACACAGAATTGTTACTCAGGGACACAGAACTGTTACTCAGGGACACAGAATTGTTACTCAGGGACACAGAACTGTTACTCAGGGACACAGAACTGTTACTCAGGGACACAGAACTGTTACTCAGGGACACAGAATTGTTACTCAGGGACAGACACAGAATTGTTACTGAGGGACACAGAATTGTTACTGAGGGACACAGAATTGTTACTCAGGGACACAGAATTGTTACTCAGGGACACAGAACTGTTACTCAGGGACACAGAATTGTTACTCAGGGACACAGAACTGTTACTCAGGGACACAGAATTGTTACTCAGGGACAGACACAGAATTGTTACTGAGGGACACAGAATTGTTACTGAGGGACACAGAATTGCTACTCAGGGACACAGAATTGTTACTCAGGGACACAGAACTGTTACTCAGGGACACAGAATTGTTACTCAGGGACACAGAATTGTTACTCAGGGACACAGAATTGTTACTCAGGGACAGACACAGAATTGTTACTGAGGGACACAGAATTGTTACTGAGGGACACAGAATTGTTACTGAGGGACACAGAATTGTTACTGAGGGACAGACACAGAATTGTTACTGAGGGACACAGAATTGTTACTGAGGGACACAGAATTGTTACTGAGGGACACAGAATTGTTACTCAGGGACACAGAACTGTTACTCAGGGACACAGAACTGTTACTCAGGGACACAGAACTGTTACTCAGGGACACAGAATTGTTACTCAGGGACAGACACAGAATTGTTACTGAGGGACACAGAATTGTTACTGAGGGACACAGAATTGTTACTGAGGGACACAGAATTGTTACTCAGGGACAGACACAGATTTTTTACTGAGGGACACAGAATTGTTACTGAGGGACACAGAATTGTTACTGAGGGACACAGAATTGTTACTCAGGGACACAGAATTGTTACTCAGGGACATACACAGAATTGTTACTGAGGGACACAGAATTGTTACTGAAGGACACAGTATTGTTACTGAGGGACACAGAATTGTTACTCAGGGACACAGAATTGTTACTCAGGGACACAGAACTGTTACTCAGGGACACAGAATTGTTACTCAGGGACACAGAACTGTTACTCAGGGACACAGAATTGTTACTCAGGGACAGACACAGAATTGTTACTGAGGGACACAGAATTGTTACTGAGGGACAAAGAATTGTTACTGAGGGACACAGAATTGTTACTGAGGGACACAGAATTGTTACTCAGGGACACAGAATTGTTACTCAGGGACACAGAACTGTTACTCAGGGACACAGAATTGTTACTCAGGGACACAGAACTGTTACTCAGGGACACAGAATTGTTACTCAGGGACAGACACAGAATTGTTACTGAGGGACACAGAATTGTTACTGAGGAACACAGAATTGTTACTGAGGGACACAGAATTGTTACTCAGGGACAGACACAGAATTGTTACTGAGGGACACAGAATTGTTACTGAGGGACACAGAATTGTTACTCAGGGACACAGAATTGTTACTCAGGGACACAGAACTGTTACTCAGGGACACAGAACTGTTACTCAGGGACAGACACAGAATTGTTATTGAGGGACACAGAATTGTTACTGAGGGACACAGAATTGTTACTCGGGGACAGACACAGAATTGTTACTGAGGGACACAGAATTGTTACTGAGGGACACAGAATTGTTACTCAGGGACACAGAATTGTTACTCAGGGACACAGAATTGTTACTCAGGGACACTGAATTGTTACTCAGGGACACAGAATTGTTACTCAGGGACACAGAATCGTTACTCAGGGACACAGAATTGTTACTCAGGGACACAGAATCGTTACTCAGGGACACAGAATCGTTGAATTAAAGAGTATGTCAGACAACACGCAGAAGAGTGGCAGAGGAGCCAATGTTTCAGGAGCGAGCAGACGTGGCAGCAGAGGAAGGGGTCGAGGCAGCACTAGTCGCAGCCAGAGGCCAGTGCTCCCGGTGTCATCCAGCGGTCGTGTCTGCACCGACAACCCTGCCGTCATCGATTGGTTGGCTCGGTCGTCTTCCTCTTCCCAGGTCACCTCTGACACCTACAGCCAACGGTCGGTGGGTACGTCAGACACAACCGTTAGTTGGCATGGCCCGGGAGCAAGCCCACTGAAATCACGTGTCCTCTACCTGCCCCTGTCCTTTGGTGTTCCCTCACCAAGCGAAGTATCGTATGCTGTGGGCTCAGCCCCACTGTACAGTGAGGAAGAGCTAACAGAGGGCGGTCAGGAACGGGGGGAGACATCCGCTTCTTCAGCAGCCAGGCGAAGAAGTACTGGCGAGGAGAGTGGCTCGGTAGCCGGTCTAGAGACAGGTCTGTCTCCTGACCCACACGCAGCCAAGGGGGCTAGTAGTGAGGTGGAGACCCTAATTGATGATGATGAGGCTGATCGCACTTGGCAGCCCCGTCGTCATCAGGCTATTGCTTCCGCATCATCAGGAGAAGAGGGTGCCAGCTTGGCAGCGAGCAAAACAGTCGGTGGGTTGCCCAGGAGGCAGCAGGGTCGCAGCAGTGTCAGTGGAGGCAAACGGCCACGGAGTACAGCACCAGCTCCACTGCAGCCTACCACCACGGCCAGTAGTGGTGCCGGTGTGCACGGAGGAAGTAGCAGTCAGCCAGTGAGGAGTAGCGGGGGCAAAGTTTCCTACTCGGCGGTGTGGCAATTTTTCGTCAAGCCGCCCGAGGAAGTAAACGTAGCCGTATGTCGACTATGTGGCCAGAAAGTCAAGCGTGGCCAGGGGGCCCATGTCTCCATCGCCACACTCTGCCACGTGCCACTTTCAGGTCTCCTCACACTGCTGGTGGGTTCCATTTTGTCATAGGGTGCTGGCAGATTACGGGCCTCCCATTGCTGCTGCCAGGCCCGTAATCTGTCATGGGCCCCTGTACCGCCTCCTCATGCTGCTGCCAGGCCCGTAATCTGTCATGGGTCCCTGTACGGCCTCCCATTGCTGCTGTCTCCATCGCCACACTCTGCCATGTGCCACTTTCAGGTCTCCTCACACTGCTGGTGGGTTCCATTTTGTCATAGGGTGCTGGCAGATTACGGGCCTCCCATTGCTGCTGCCAGGCCCGTAATCTGTCATGGGCCCCTGTACCGCCTCCTCATGCTGCTGCCAGGCCCGTAATCTGTCATGGGTTCCTGTACGGCCTCCCATTGCTGCTGTCTCCATCGCCACACTCTGCCATGTGCCACTTTCAGGTCTCCTCACACTGCTGGTGGGTTCCATTTTGTCATAGGTTGCTGGCAGATTACGGGCCTCCCATTGCTGCTGCCAGGCCCGTAATCTGTCATGGGCCCCTGTACCGCCTCCTCATGATGCTGCCAGGTCCAGAGTGTGTCATGGGTCCCTGTACGGCCTCCCATTGCTGCTGTCTCCATCGCCACACTCTGCCATGTGCCACTTTCAGGTCTCCTCACACTGCTGGTGGGTTCCATTTTGTCATAGGGTGCTGGCAGATTACGGGCCTCCCATTGCTGCTGCCAGGCCCGTAATCTGTCATGGGCCCCTGTACCACCTCCTCATGCTGCTGCCAGGCCCGTAATCTGTCATGGGTCCCTGTACGGCCTCCCATTGCTGCTGTCTCCATTGCCACACTCTGCCATGTGCCACTTTCAGGTCTCCTCACACTGCTGGTGGGTTCCATTTTGTCATAGGGTGCTGGCAGATTACGGGCCTCCCATTGCTGCTGCCAGGCCTGTAATCTGTCATGGGCCCCTGTACCGCCTCCTCATGCTGCTGCCAGGCCCGTAATCTGTCATGGGTCCCTGTACGGCCTCCCATTGCTGCTGTCTCCATCGCCACACTCTGCCATGTGCCACTTTCAGGTCTCCTCACACTGCTGGTGGGTTCCATTTTGTCATAGGGTGCTGGCAGATTACGGGCCTCCCATTGCTGCTGCCAGGCCCGTAATCTGCCATGGGCCCCCGTACCGACTCCTCATGCTGCTGCCAGGTCCAGAGTCTCTCATGGGTCCCTGTACGGCCTCCCATTGCTGCTGTCTCCATCGCCACACTCTGCCATGTGCCACTTTCAGGTCTCCTCACACTGCTGGTGGGTTCCATTTTGTCATAGGGTGCTGGCAGATTACGGGCCTCCCATTGCTGCTGCCAGGCCCGTAATTGCCATGGGCCCCCGTACCGACTCCTCATGCTGCTGCCAGGCCCGTAATCTGTCATGGGCCCCTGTACCGCCTCCTCATGCTGCTGCCAGGTCCAGAGTGTGTCATGGGTCCCTGTACGGCCTCCCATTGCTGCTGTCTCCATCGCCACACTCTGCCATGTGCCACTTTCAGGTCTCCTCACACTGCTGGTGGGTTCCATTTTGTCATAGGGTGCTGTATGGCCTCCCATTGCTGCTGCCTTCACCGCCACACTGTGGCTCCACACTCTGGTTTTGGCCCCGTGACTGCCCAAATTAGTGAAGTGTGCGGTGATTCTAAGATCGACGGCACTCATCTGCATGTCATACTGACTGACAGTATTATTTCTCTTCCCCAGCAGACTCCAAGGGCATTTAAATTAAAGGTACAGTGTTCTGCACTAATATAAAGGCTCTCTGAAGCCTAGAAACACCCTTTTTATAAGTTAAATTTGCAGCGAATATATTCGACTCGAATCGAATTTATTCCGCGAATTCGCCGAATCGAATTTTTGAATACTTCGCTCATCTCTACTGAGGACCTTGGTTTTCATTCAGGATTCATTCAGGAAAATCCATTCCAATAAAATAACTCCCCCCCCCCGATCTGCAGAAGTCCATGGCTAATGTTGCACAGGTCATTATTAGTAATTAATTACTCTAATAAAATCATTAACAAATAATCTCTATGAATAGCAAATGATCTCTGACCACAACCTCATTACGTTCTCCATCTCCCCATCCTCAAACACCTCCCCCCCCAAACATCAAACCATCACCAGCCGTAACCTCCGCAACCTGAACCCGGCACCTCTCCACTCTGCAGCTGACCGTCTCTACTACAATATCCTTCCACTGTCCTGCCCTGACCTGGCCATGACTGCCTATAACAACTCACTGTCAGCTGCCTTAGACTCCTTAGCACCCCTAACCACTCGCAGCATTAGACCCCGACTGCTTCAACCCTGGCAGAACGACCACACCAAAAATCTTAAACGACGCAGTCGTGCGCTGGAGCGAAAACCAGATCCCCTCAAGCGTTCACCCTTTACAAATTCGCCTTGCTCACCTACACCTCCTCCCTCTACACTGCCAAACAAGCCTACTTCGTAACCCTTATCAATACCCTCTCCACCTGTCCTCACCGGCTCTTCTCCACTTTCAACTCCCTACTCTCCCTCCACCCAGTAACTCACTCACCGCCCACGAGATTGCCAACCACTTCCAAAACAAGATCAACGCAATCCATAAGGACATCGCCAATGCTCAATATACCTCCCCACCTAGCCTCCCTCCCAGGATAACCCCCTCAACTCTCCCTTCCTCTGACCTCGCAACTGCCCTGACCCCCACCACACCTAACATCCTGCACACTAAAACCTCCCCAACACTCAACTCCTTCAGCCTTGCCACCACTGAAGAAGTCACTAAGGTCTTCTTAGAAGCCCGCCTCACCACTTGCCCCCTTGACCCTGTCCCCACACAACTCCTCCGGTCACCCTCCTCCTCCATCCTACGCTCCCTCACCCACATCTTCAATCTCTCTACTGGCGCATTCCCCTCCTCCCTAAAGCATGCGCATATCACTCCCATACTCAAAAAACCCTCCCTGGACCCCACCAACCTGAGCAACCTTAGACCCATCTCCCTGCTGCCATTTACATCCAAACTCCTTGAGCGCTTAGTCTATAATCACCTAAGCTCCCACCGTAATGACAACAACCTCCTCGATCCACTACAGTTTGGCTTCTGTCCCCTACACTTCACTGAAACCGCCCTACTCAAAATCACTAATGACCTGCTGACTGCCAAAGCTAATGGCCACTACTCAGTCCTCCTACTCCTCGACCTCTCTGCGGCCTTCGACACAGTTGACCACCCCCTCCTCCTTAATAAACTACACTCCCTCGGCATCAGAGACTGCGCTCTCTCCTGGCTCTCCTCCTATCTATCCCAATGCTCCTTCAGCGTTACCTATAACGCTACCACCTCCCCCTCTCTCCCCCTCTCTGTTGGGGTCCCCCAAGGCTCTGTCCTCTGGCCCCTTCTCTTCTCCATCTACACCTCCTCCCTTGGCTAACTGATACACTTCCATGGCTTCATCAATGACACACAAATCTACCTCTCTACCCCTCGTCTCACTCCCTCAGTCTCCGCCCGAATCGCCTGCCTACTGAACGACATATCAGACTGGATGTCACTCCACTTCCCTTAAATTAAACCTTTCCAAAACTGAGCTCCTAATTTTCCCCCCAGCCCGTGCCTCCCCCCCCCACCCTCTCTATCATGACCAACAACACCACCATCAGTCCCACCCCGCAAGCCAAAGTCCTAGGTGTCACTCTGGACTCAAATCTGTCCTTCCAACCCCATGTCAAATCACTGACAAACTCATGCAGGCTCCACCTCCGCATCATCTCCAAAATATGTACGTTCCTAACCCCAGACACTACTAAACAACTCGTTCACTCCCTTATTATCTCACGTCTGGACTACTGCAACTCCCTCCTCACTGGCCTACCTCATCACAGACTATCCCCGCTTCAGTCTATTCAGCGGCCAGACTCATCCACTTTACCAACCGCTCCGCATCTGCCACCCACCTCTGTCATTCTCTCCATTAGCTTCCGATCGCCCAAAGCATTAAATGCAAACTACTAACACAGACATACAAAGCTATTCATAACACTGCCCCAAACTACCTCACCGACCTGATACCCAAATACCGCCCAACCTGTATTCTTCTCTCCTCTCAAGACCTCCTACTTTCTAGCTCCCTGGTCTCCTCCTCCCATGCCGGACTGCAGGACTTCTCCAGGACTTCCCCCATCCTCTGGAACTCACTACCCCAATCCATCAGACTGTCACCTACCCTCCTCACTCTTAGGTGCGCCCTGAAAACCCACCTCTTTAGGGAAGCCTACCCCACCCTCACCTAACAGCCGACCTCCTCCACTCTTCCTACCACTCCATCCCCCACAGCCACTTCCTCCTGTACCACTATCCCCTCTCTCCTAGATTGTAAGCTCGAAGGAGCAGGGCCCTCGAACCCCTCGTATATTGTTTTGTTACTGTATTGTCTCATGTACTGTCCCCCACCATGTTGTACAGCGCTGAGCAAACCTTTTGGCGCTATATAAATACTGTATAATAATAATCTGTATCGCTACCCTCAAAGGAGCCTCTTGGTAATTTAGTTTCTCTGTTGACTCCAAGAATGACTTCAGCCCTCTGACACACCTGGTTGAGTGAAAGCTACCAAAAGCACTTATAGAAACATGAACATAGATATCTTTAACTTGGCTGTGGACTAAAAGCAGGAAATAGACACAAGACCGACTCATGGTAAATGAACGCAATGTATTTGTACAGATTAAGATAAATGATAGTATGAGCATAAATTAGCACACAGAGGATAGGTTAGATTCGGACACAGTCTGCTAAACAATGCAATCTCTATGCCAAAGTAAATTTCTGTACCACTAGACTGGAATCACTCATAAATCAGCAAGATCAGTAAAAAAACAGTACATATCACATTAACTGTAGTGTTGATAAGGATACTGTACCTGGCTTAGAGTAAATGGCTATAGGCTTGTGAAATATCCCCTGAGAGGTACCTCTAAACTAAGCAATGGACAAAGGTCTCTGTGTAGCAGCTGTGAAGGGGCAGTCTTTGGTCAAAACTCTTCAGCTGGCTATCATTGGGACCCAACACTACCGTTGGTGCTCATAAGAACAGTCCTAGCTAAACCTGCAATAAGGGTACTAGGCATCTGTGGAGTCAGTTCCTAAAGGGCTCAGTCTCTCTCTAGTAGCAACAGGTTATGGTTGCAAGGCCCTCTCACTAGACCTAGTGACACAGCAGCAGTGGTCCCTCTGGTTAGGTGTATGCTTACTTCTGGGTTGCCTTGGGCAATTCTAGTCCTCAGCACAACATAGACTGTATCCTGGCAGTGGCTTAGCCCTTCAGCACAAGGGTCATGCTTGATACCTCGGGGATATAGGTACAGCAAAGGGCTTTCTAGTGGCTTAGTCTCTCTCTCTCTCTCTGTTCTCTGGAATGGCCAAAGGTCCTCTCACTCTCTCGCCCTGCACTCTCTCTCCAGCCCAGTTGCCCAGGAAAGTTCTCTGTTCTTCTCCTTCTCTCTGTCAGGGCTCTGTGGGTACTGTAGTTCAAGCCCCAGTTGCTCTGAATTGTACAGTGCTCCAAAGGGGATTACATGTCCCATGATCCTCCTCCAACCTGCCCTAATTGGTCCACCGCCACTGCCTGCCAAAGGGGAAGGGGAGCAAGAGATCTTCACACAGAGTCACTGCTAAAGATGCATGGTGGGGATGCTCAGGGTGAGAGGCAGTGGCTGCACACACAGCCTGGTGCTTATCTCAGTCTACAGAGCAGCACAGTGGCAAGGGAGTGAATAGTTAGTGCAGGCGCACAGTCAGTAGAGCACCCGCCTACAGATCCATAATACGGGCTTATCCCATCTTAAACAGTTGTCACAAGTACAGGTTGAGATTTCCTCTCCCTCCCATCTTCTTGTGACAAACATTTTCAATTTCTCATATTTGCTCAGAGATGATTCATTCTTGCCAAAGGGTTTATTTACATGGGCATCCAGATTTTTTTAGAGATCAGTTTGAAAAACGTTTGAAGTTCATCACATTGAACCACCTTCTGATCTGCAGATGATCTCCATCTTAGCTGAATTAAGCTGCTCCTGTCTGCTCTGGAGATGCTATTGACTTGTAGGAAGAGAAAAGCAATTGTGACACCAACAAAAGCCCTTAGAGTCCATAGCAGGGGTGGACTGACCATTTGGAAACCCGGGTACTGCCCGAGGGCCCGGGGTCAGTAGGGGGCCCCATGAGATCCCCCTGGTACCTTTTTGATAGGCTTTTTAGAGTTTGGGCAAGGACACAGGGGCCCCATGATCCCCTATTGCCCGGGGGCCCCATGAGTTGTCAGTCTGTCCCTGGTCCATAGACATACATTTAATGATCATTATCCAAAAAAAACAATACCCAGTCTGTACAGGCCATGCTGTTAGCTAAGGAAGGGATCTCCAAGCTGAGGTGCTGCCCACCACTGAACACCCAACCAGAGACTGAACACACTCCAGCTAAAAAGAAAAAAATCAATTTTAGTGTGTAGCTTCCTTTTAAAGTAAAGCTTTGGCCAGGCTATGGACAATCAAATTATTACATGTCTTTAACAAGCTATGAGCTGTGAAACAAGCCTTTACAGACCTCTGTAGCTGACAGTATTGTGGAGTATTTCTTCCTCAAAATGCACAATAGAAGCAGTGATGTATCAGCACTTTGTTCTCTACCCTCTTCCTGTGCACTTTCTGCTCCTTTGTTGTTTATTAAGAATATTTAAGTATTTGAATGTCCATGGTCCACAGTTCTACCTTAAGTCTGGTAAAATAATAAAATCATTCCTATTTAGCAATTTGGTGTGTAAACACAGTATAAAAATACATAAAGGCACCCTTGCAACTTTGCAGCAGTTTAAATCCCTATGCTCTATTATTAATATAGATTATTTCCATGGCAATAAGGTATTATACAAAGAGGAAGTGAATACATGGAACATGAAGAACTGTAGCAGCTTAAACCCCACATTTCCATGGATACATTCATTTATGTTCACTTTGTTCTCAACTTTTACAAGAAATAAAAATATGATCTGAAAAATTATATTGAGACATAGATGTCAGCCCTCATTATGTGTCTTTCTTATAAATACATTTCATTTGTTTTATCCTTTTATGGGAAAAGTCAGAAAATGGCAAAGAGACAATTAAAACAGAGCTCCGGCCAAAAAGTTAAATCCGTAGACAAGATGCATCAATGTGAGCCGGTTTACCTGCCAAATATTTGTATTTTGTTCCGCATCTCTTGCAATTTATACATCCCCTGCTATACTATAAATCATACCTTTAATAAATTACAATGCACTCATATTTGGACTAAGGGATGGAAGTTTAGAATGTGCCCGTGCTCCACTTTATACAACAGTCTCAGCTTATAGTAATCAGATGAAATCAATTCAAAGCAGATCGACTCTCTGGTAGAGATACGAGAATATTGGAAAATCTGTTTCACTGAAGGAACCCCATTATTCTCTCCACTGGGTGAATCAAATGGCCAAAGGACTGCTTAGACATCACTATTTTGAAAATTGCACAGCTCCACCAAAACTGGAGGATCATGTTCCAATGGAACCCAGGGTTCCAACCCCTGAATGACCTTTGGGCCCTAGTGGAACTCCGAGTCCTAAGCCCCTGGATGACCTCTTGACCTTGCTTGAACTCCAGGTCCTAGCCCTCTGGATAATCTCTCGATCTTGGTAGAACTCAAGGTTCCATCCCCTTGGATGACTTCTTGGATCTGGATGAACTCAGGGTCCCAACCCCCTGGATGACCTCTGGGCTCCAGAGGAACTCAGGGTCCCAACCCCTTGGATGACTTCTGGATGTCATTGTCCCAATAAAAAAATATTGTACATGGAGGGGATAGGAATTTAAGCTTCATAAACCTTTGTGGCATTACAAGTGGTAAGCCCATTGAATCAAACCTCGCCTAAGGGTCAGGAAGGCTGGATCCTTTTTAGAGTCCTTGTAGTAAGCTGTAAGCTTTTGTTTGGACCACTTAACAGCATTGTTTGCAAAGTGTAAATTGCTACCAAAACAGGAAGACTATGTTTCAACAGAGCTCATGTTCTCATCCCGCTGGATAACTTCTGGGCCCTTGCAGGACTCAGGATCCCAACTCTTCAGATGACCTCTGGGCCCTTGCAGGACTCAGGGCCCCAACTTTTCAGATGATCTCTGGGCCCTGGGGGGAACTCAGGGTCCCAACCCACTGGATGACATCTGGGGACTGGTGGAATCCCCTGCAAGGGTTTGTGGAATAATAGTCATTGCCTGTGATGTCACTGATCCAATATAGATAAAAATGTAGTTTACACAGAGGGGATAGAAATTTTAGCTTCATAACCCCTTGCAACATTAAAGCCCATTGAATCAAACCAGATATTACCTAGGGATCAGGAAAGTTGGATCCTTTTTAGATGTCTCAGTGTAAGCTAGTAAGCTTTTGTTTGAACCATTTAACAAACCAGATTAGCTGGCAAAGTATGCCGACACTTTGCAGGGATCCATGGCGTGAAATGGATGTATGGATTTACTCATGCCTACTGTAGCTAGAATTTTTGTTTTAGCTATTTACCAAAATGTATTGTTGCCATCAAGGGGTAGCACACATTTGGCTGTTTGCCGCCATTCAAATATCCAATTTTGGAGTCATACTGTACATTGCTGCATTGAGTCCTTTACTATTCCATGTTTCTATTTAGAGTAATGTCTTTTTGATGACTCTTGACAATGGTCATCTCCGTAAACATTCTGTAGCCTTCTGTGGATGTTGGACAGTCTGTTCCTCTCTTTCATTAAGAACTAAATAATGGCACATTGACAGTGGCATCAATGGGATTGGTTTCACCTGGTGCAGTAAAGCATGGTGTCTCCCTTGGCCCTGGGGTGGGGAGGGGGAGTGACACCATGTTTTACCTGCAGGGTGCTGGGCAGGCCAAGTGAAGATGGTGCTGCTCCTCTAGGACAGGTCCTGGGTTGCCTAGTAAACATATAGAGAAGAGGGCGCAACCATCTAACTGTAGGCTGTATAATAACAGGCGTACATATAAAGGTGATGTAATCGCTGCACTGATGGTGATGAAGGCACAATGGTGTAGAAGGGTCTCCAGAATGCGGTGGGAACCATGAAGAGTTCGGCTGGCAAGCGGTCAGGCTGTGTGCAGAGATCGGCAAGCAAGTAGCTGGAGAGTGTGCCATGCTGTCAGGCTGCAGCGTGGAAAGCCTCCTGTGGCACGGCAGCTTCTGGGTGCTTTCGGCAAACTTCTGGAGGAGCTAGTAATGACGTCACCACGTTGGGGGCATGACTCACCAAGACACACACTGACAGCTTTGAATTGTGCATCCACTGCCAGCCACGGACTCTTCCGGCTGGGCAGCGGGCGGAGGCAGAACCTCTGGGTTTTACCCCATCTGGTGGGTGTCACCCGAGTGTGGTCCACAGCCCACCCCCAGGTTGCTTCTGCTTGGAATCCAATATTTACCTGAAAATAAAAAAGAAGAGTTACTCTAGAGCAGTGGTTCTCAACCTGTGGGTCGTGACCCCTTTGGGGGTCGAACGACCCTTTCACAGGGGTCCCCTAAGACCATCAGAAAACACATATTTCCGATGTGTAAAGAGCAGCTACTGTGTAGAAAGCAGCTGCTGTGTTGAAAGCAGCTACTCTGTTAAAAGCAGCTACTGTGTTGAAAGCAGCAGTATTGGAGGTAAAACGACACTCATGAATTATAATTACTGGGTAAATAATTTTATGGTTGGGGGTCACCACAACATGAGGAACTGTATTAAAGGGTCACGGCATTAGGAAGGTTGAGAACCACTGCTCTAGAGGCAAAGTTAACTCTAATAACATGACGTTTGAATGACCTACAGTATGTAAGTTCATAAAACAAGATATGCCCACTTTTGCATTACTTTTGGTCCATCCTCGTGGTTTGCCTCAAACTATTTAATTTTTTTGTTGCAAATTGCAGTTCGTGACACAGCAGAGAGTTTACACAAAGCTATAGCAGGAAAACGTTTACATTAAAGGGATGGAGAGTTTGAAAAATAACAACAAAGGCAACATGTTGAGTAGCAAAACAATAGCCACAAGACAGCGACAGAAAGGTTGGACAGATGAACTTTTGACAGCTGATTCTGTGATTTATTTCACCATATGTTTTCCATTCAATAGAAACACGACAGAACCCACATGGAAGAAAAATATATTTGAAATATATTTAAAATATATTCTTCCCAAATATATTGACATATGTTTGAAATACTACAATTTTGGTCGTATTCAATATATTTAAAAATATATTTCAATTTAAAAAAATATATATATATACAGTTGTGTTCAAAATAATAGCAGTCAGACATCACTAACCGGATCAATCACTGTTTTTGGTAGAAATGATATTTCTACATGGCAAATAATTTACTAGCCGGTGTAGTAGAGTAATAGAATCCAACAGACCCAACAGTCATGACATGCATGCTGCTGATTCTGTGTCATTGAATCACTCATTGAAAGGGGCGTGTTCACAATAATAGCAGTGTGGAGTTCTATTAGTGAGGTCATTCGTTCTTTGAAAAACAGGTGGCAATTATTGCCCTTATTTAAGGAAGGAAGGCAGCAAATGTACAAGCTGGTTACAGTGCATTTCTCTCTGAAATTCTGAGGAAAATGGGTCGTTCCAGACATTGTTCAGAAGAACAGCGTACCTTGATTACAAAGTTGATTGGAGAGGGGAAAACATATAAAGAAGTGCAGAAAATGATCGGCTGCTCAGCTAAAATGATGGCAAATGCTTTAAAATGGCAACCAAAACCTGAAAGACGTGGAAGAAAGCGAAAAACTACCATTCGAATGGATAGAAGAATAGCCAAAATGGGGCGGACTCAGCCAACAATCAGCTCCAGGAAGATGAAAGAAGGTGTGACGTTCCCTATGAGGACTGTTACAATTAGAAGACGCCTATTTGAAGCCAAGCTATCTGCATGTGCTGAAGAGGTTACAATTTGCCAAAGAGCACATTGACTGGCCTAAAGAGAAATGGCGCAACATTTTGTGGACTGATGAAAGTAAGATTGTTCTTTTTGGGTCTAGTGGGCGGAGACAGTTTGTCAGACGACTCCCAAACACTGAATTCAAGCCACAGTACACTGTGAAGACAGTGAAGCATGGTGGTGCAAGCATCATGATATGGGGATGTTTCTCATACTACGGTGTTGGGCCTATTTATCGCATACCAGGGATCATGGATCAGTCTGAATACATCAGAATACTTGAAGAGGTCATGCTGCCTTATGCTGAAGAGGAAATGCCCTTGAAATGGGTGTTCCAACAAGACAACGACCCCAAACACACCAGTAAACGTGCAACATCTTGGTTCCAGACCAACAAGATTGACGTTATGGAGTGGCCAGCCCAATCCCCGGATCTTAATCCAATAGAAAACTTGTGGGGTGACATCAAAAATGCCGTTTCTGAGGCAAAACCAAGAAATAGAGAAGAACTGTGGAATGTCGTCCAATCATCCTGGGCTGGAATACCTGATCACAGGGGCCAGAAGTTGGGTGACTCCATGCAACACAGATGTACAGCAGTTCTCAGAAACAGTGCGACTACAACCAAATATTCATGAAGTCATTCAAAGGAAAGCAAAATCTTCAAACATTTCTCAGTTTATATAGTGAATGTTTGAGTTTGTAAAGAAGAATACAAACACTGTGATTTTTTTGAACCGTCTAATGTTCACTTTTCTTCCATTTTTTTAGAGGAACAACACAAATTTGATGTATTTTTCTTCATGTTTTGATTTGGAATAGAATGTGTCGTGTTCCCAATGCATTTGTGTGGATGGAAATAAAAGCTATTAGAAAGATTTTGAGCTTTATTCACTTTTGTCAACTCACTGCTATTATTTTGAACACAACTGTATATATATACACTGTATGTTGAAATGCATTTTTATTACAAAATATATTTTCATATTTTTTCAATACATTTTCAAATATACTGTATGTTAAAATAACTTTTTATATGTAAAAAAAAATCTGAAGAATATATTTTAAAAAAATATATTTTTAAAAATATTTTTCATATATTATGTAATATATAAAAAATGCATTTCAACATGCATTTTATATATATATATATATATATATATATATATATATATATATATATATTGAATATGGCCAAAATTGTAGTATTTCAAATATATGTCAATATATTTGGGAAGAATGTTTTTAAAATATATTTCAAATATATTTTGCTTCCATGTGGGAAAACCTAAACTATGCTACAGATACTTCCATAAGTGTTCATTTATAAAAAAAGGAAAATCAGTGTAACTATACATAAATGTATACATTTTGTTTTATGTGTAGCGCTACCCCCGAAGGAGCTGCTTGAATGTTTCCCAGGGCTCCCCTTGCTTCACCTCGCAGCCAGGCACAGTGTATTTCTTCGGCCAAATACACTCACACACACTTCCACTTGTCTTTAATGACCAGTCTAGAGGATTTTTTGTTTTGGAGTTTTATTGTAGAACTGGAGATAAGGATGGGGAATTGTAGAAGGATACTCCAAAATTAGAACTATTCACACTGAGGACATCTGACTGACCTCTTAGTTGAACACTTTTGAAGTCTTAGCTGAAGCAGATAGCAGACGTCCTTTGCAAAATATGCCAACAGGTAGTTTTAGGAGTGAGCAAACTCTATTTTGCAGTAGCGACACTTGGACTAGCTCTACAGAACACTAGCCAGTGTTCCCTTTCCTTTTTAGACCCCCCACTATTGTTGTCTTCTATGACCAGTCTAGGGGATGTTTTGTTTTGGAGTTTTATTGTAGAGTTTGGGAGAGGGATGAGGAATTGTAGTAGGATACTCAAAAATCAGGACTATTCACACTGAGGACATATAGCTGACCTCTTAGTTGAACACTTTTGAAATCTTAGCTGAAGCAGATAGCAGAGGTCCCTTGCAACATATGTGATGGATATGGTAAAATGCCTATTTGGTTTCTTGTTGAATATATACATTTTTTTCTCTATATATCTACTTTTATATTTTTATATTTCTAAATGCTTTGTATGAATATATATATGTGTTGTGTGTATATATGTTGTCTGCTGGTCTTTGTAGTCCTCCTTGCTCAAGAAATGTCTGCTCACCAACCCCTCCCATCGAGCCAACTTGAAGAGAGAGGAATATTTTTCTTTCTATAGATAAGACACCGGTCAAGATCACGCCTATACTCTGGAGAAGATTGTTTTCGTGTAAAGTGCCCAATCAAAGACTAATATAATACGTATGCTGTTCTCACGTGATGTTCGCATCATTTTGCATATATAAACTCACTTTTTCATTTCAATAAATTAGAGAAGATGTTTTCACAGACCAATTGTGTCAGTGTGAGTTTCTTTATGTGCACACATTCCAGAGCTAGCCAGCAAGATTAATTAGGACAGGAGCAGATAATCACCGGACACTTAGTCCTCACTAAATCACATATAGCAATAGGTAGTTTTAGGAGTGAGCAAAGTCTCTTTGGCAGTAGCGACACTTGGACAAGCTCTTCAGAACACTAGCCAGTGTTCCCATTCCTTTTTAGACCCCCCACTATCGTTATGACCAGTTTTATTGTAGAATTGGGGATAGGGATGGGGAATTGTAGTAGGATACTCCAAAATCAAAACTATTCACACTGCGGACATCGAAGTGACCCCTTAGGCTACATTCACACTGATCCACAGCGTGTTTTTCTATTGATTTAAATTTTTGGTGCTTTTTTAACTCACCAAACATGCCCCAAAGATGCTGCAAGCAGGAGTTTTTACACCGCACCACAAGCGCAATGCCTCAGTGTGAAAATATACATAGATATACATTCACATACATAGGGAAGTATTTTTCTTGAGCTTTTTAGGCACTTTTTTAATGCAGAAATGCTTCAAAAACTCTTCAGTGTGAAAGTAGCCTTAGTTGAACACTTTTGAAGTCTTAGCTGAAGCAGATAGCAGACTTCTCTTGTAACATATAGCAACAGGTAGTTTTAGGAGAAAGCAAAGTCCCTTTAGCAGTAGCGACAACTGGACAAGCTCTTCAGAACACTAGCCAGTGTTCCCTTTTCTTTTTAGACCTCCGCTGACTATCAAGCACCAGAGGGGTAGCAAGCACACAGAGTCCCCAAGATCTCTCAGAGTCTGTACTCTCAGAGTCTGCTGCCTCCTTCCAATCTTCTAAGCGACTCACTCCCGTGATACCAGACAGATCTTTGGCAGACAGCTTACGGTAGAATGGGGGTCACTCTCTCTAGCTTCAAGCCCTCAGGTCGATCCACCTAAGGCCACATGGCAGCAAATGCCAAGTGAGGCAGCCTGCCTCCAGCCTGCCTTGGTGCAATCCACTCCCAGGAAAGATACTGAACCCATGTGCTCTTAGAATATAAATACCACTCCCAGCATGCAATGGGGCCACCCTCCCCTGCAGTTAGCCAGGGCTGTATCCATATTCAAGCCGTGCATTTGCCTAGCCCCTTCCCATGTTCCAGAAGGCTCTCATAGCTTCCTGAAGGCGGACACAACTCAGACAAACTCCAACAGCACCAGAGCAGTATGAGCAGACCTGACTAATCAATCAGAGCACTCTGTTAAGCAGAATACCACATCAAATTTACCTGACAGCCTCTCTGGTAAGCAGAGAAACACAGCTATGCTTAACCTAACTATACATATCCTAGCACCTAACTAGGCGGGGGCTACATATAATGTGTCCTTACAATGCAGGTACCAAGAATTGCAAAATTATTTACAAATTAATGTTTTTTTAATTTTATGGGTTTTTTTAAGTGTTACCAAACCCAGGACCCTGCATTCACTATATCTGGTCTCCCCGGACCTTGCATTCACTATATCTGCCGTCCCCAGACCCTAAATTCACTATATCTGCCCTCCCGGGACCCTGCATTCACTATATCTGGTCTCCCCGGTTCCTGCATTCACTGTATTTGGTCTCCCCTGACCCTGCATTCACTATATCTGGTCTCCCCGGACCCTGCATTCACTATATCTGGTCTCCCCGGACCCTGCATTCACTATATCTGGTCTCCCCGGACCCTGCATTCACTATATCTGGTCTCCCCGGACCCTGCATTCACTATATCTGCCCTCCCCGGACCCTGCATTCACTATATTTTGTCTCCTCGGACCCTGCATTCACTATATCTGGTCTCCCCGGACCCTGCATTCACTATATCCGGTCTCCCCAGACCCTGCATTCACTATATCTGCCCTCCCCGGACCCTGCATTCACTATATCTGGTCTCCCCGGACCCTGCATTCACTGTATCCGTCTCTCCCCGGACTCTGCATTCACTATATCTGGTCTCCCCGGACCCTGCATTCACTATATCTGGTTTCCCCGAACCCTACATTCACTATATCTGGTCTCCCCGGACCCTGCATTCACTATATCCGCTCTCCACAGACCCTGCATTCACTATATCTGGTAACCCGGACCCTGCATTCACTATATCTGGTCTGCCCGGACCCTGCATTCACTATATCTGGTCACCCCGGACCCTGCATTCACTATATCTGGTCTGCTCGGACCCTGCATTCACTATATCTGGTCTCCCCGGACCCTGCATTCACTATATCCGCTCTCCCCGGACCCTGCATTCACTATATCTGGTCTCCCCGGACCCTGCATTCACTATATCCGCTCTCCCCGGACCCTGCATTCACTATATCTGGTCTCCCCGGACCCTGCATTCACTATATCTGGTCTCCCCAGACCCTGCATTCACTATATCCGATCTCCCCGGACCCTGCATTCACTATATCCGCTCTCCCCAGACCCTGCATTCTCTGGTCTCCCCGGACCCTGCATTCACTATATCTGGTCTCCCCGGACCCTGCATTCACTATATCCGGTCTCCCCGGACCCTGCATTCATTATATCTGGTCTCCCCGGACCCTGCATTCACTATATCTGGTCTCCCCGGACCCCGCATTCACTATATCTGGTCTCCCCGGACCCTGCATTTATTATATCTGGTCTCCCCGGACCCTGCATTCACTATATCTGGTCTCCTCGGACCCTGCATTTATTATATCTGGTCTCCCTGGACCCTGCATTCACTATATCTGATCCCTCACAGTACACAGAACATGGAAATGCCATTATTTTAGTAAATATAAACTACTAAATACCTTTTCTCATCAGCAGTATATAGCAGTCTTGTGACTTCTATATGTGTCCAGCCGAGCACTGGTTAAAGCTTGTAGGAGGAGTTTTCTTTTTGCTCTAGGAGGATGCAGAACCCCTGACCTCTGCCCGGACAGTGCTGATTGGCCCTGTGCTGATCACATGCACTCTCCCAAGAAAAGAAAAAAACTCTCTAGCAATACGCACCAAACTGAGCATGTGCAGAGTGTCTCCACACGATATATCTTATCAGGAAATAAGAGGGGGGCACTGGAAGGAGGATCAGAGAAGACAGGATCAAACAGCCTTTTTACACAATGCAGAGTATTAACCCCTTAGGTTCCACAGTGAGTATAACAAGCATGCTTTACTGCATCTACAGACTGATTGTACTGTTGTGGGTTTAGTAACACTTTAACTACATCAGAGAAAACACACAGGTCTCCTGCTCTTCCAGACACTATTAGAAAAATAACACAAGTTTTGGCCGGAGTTGGGCATTAACCCCCCTGGCGGTATTCCCGAGTGTAGCTCGGGGTAAAATGTCAGTACCAAAAGCGGTAACCCCGAGCTACACTCGGGCTTACCATGCGGCGCTGCATAGGGAGTCCCTGCAGCACTTACCTTGTCCTTCGCTCCCGCGATGTGTCCCCTGCAGTGTCCCCGGCCATCTCCTCCAGCTGATGCCGGCATCCGGCTCCTGTCTTCCGGTCCCTGTGACGTCGGGACGTACGAGCGCCGTCGGCGGCGGGAAATTTGAAAATTTTTTAAAATGTCATTTTTTTCAAAACAAATTTTACATAGCAAAACATTGCTGTTTCAAACCATTTCACATACATTGTTTCCCGAGTGCTTTGTCCGGCGCCCTGCCTGCATTTTTACCGTCCTTTCTGCCTGGAAACTGAGAAACGTCCATGGCGTCCAAAAAGCGTCCCTTTAGGTCAAAAGCGGTTTTAGACCGGCTAGAGAACAGCGATAGTAAATCAGAACCACTTGCAGAATTGAGTGATAATGATTCGTGGGGGAAATTCCTCATCAGACACTGAAAACGATTCTGCGACTTTGCTCAGCGATGTGCGAACTTGGCGCTCTATTTCACATTTCAGTGTTTTTGGTTTGATTATATTATTGAATTAAATTTATTATTATTATTTTTTATGATTATTTATTAAATTATAATTTATGATTTTGTGTTTCAAGTTTTATCCTCCCCGGGATGTTTACTAGACTCTTGTTCGGACAGATTTCAGTGAGTTATTCCTAAAAATTACAGCCGACAATAAAAAATGACATATTTCCATGCAAAAAAATGGTACCGCTTTGAGCACCAAAAATCTGAAATAATCATACCGCCAGGGAGGTTAAGATGTCATTTAAAAAAATCTGGCTTTTCTTTATTGTCGCATAAATAACAAATAACAGTTATTTATTTGTGCAGCAGAAGATATTTAGCGCAGCAGTATGTGTGTGTTAATGTGACCAGCAGATAGTCCATCCACACGTATTCATCATTTGCAGTTGTCTTTTGTGCTCCCTTTCCATATACAAGCCATGCTACATTACCTCCATTGTACATGTGATAAATAGATTCCCTCTACATGTGTAGAAACAACAAAACCGATTATACTAATATTTACCGTAAACCCACTTCCTTGGTGATGTGTTCATACTTTGTTATTAAGAAATCGTTTTACCATTCAGTCCAGACAATCCTCTATTTTCTAAAGCCGCACATTATTCTGAGCTACTAAAATCGCAACTCTGACAGCAAGCTGCCGAACGAGGAGAGCGAGAACGCCCAAGGAAAGGGCCGCCATTTATGAAGAGCAATTCCAAGGAAGAAGTGGGATTGGTCATAATATAAAAAAAATCTGCACTACACAAAAAAATCAGGATCAGAAATATCAGCCTGTGCCAGGGGCGGACTGACCATTTGGGAACTCGGGCACTGCCCAAGGGCCTGGGGTCAGTAGGGGGCCCCATGAGATGCCCCTGGTACCTTTCATAGGCTTTTTTGGGTGTGGTTTGAGTGTGGGCAAGGACACAGGGGCCCCATGATCCCCTATTGCCCGGGGGCCTCATGATTTGTCAGTCCGCCCCTGGCCTTTACTATATCATGATACAAGATATACAGTGCATCCAGAAAGTATTCAGACCCCCTTCACTTTTTTACACCTGATACTACAATTGTTTAAATTCATTTTTTTTCTCATCAATCTACACTCAGTGCCACATAATGACAAAATGAAAACAGAATTTTAGAAATGTTTGCAAATGTATGAAAAATGAAAAAGTTAATTATCACATTGGCGTAAGTATTCCGACCCTTTGCAACAACACTTGAAATTTAGCTCAGGTGCCTCCTGTTCCTCTCGATGGTTGCTGAGATGTGTCTACGCCTCGATTGGAGTCCACCTGTGTCAATTCAATTGATTGCTCATGATTTGGAAAGGTACACGCCTCTCTATAAAAGGCCTCACAGCTGACAAACCATACTGTATCAGAGCAGCACCTGAATATATATATATACAGTTGCAAGAAAAAGTATGTGAACCCCTTGGGATTACGTGGAGTTTTGCATGAATTGGGCATAAAATGTGCTCTGAACGTCATCTAAGTCACAAAAATAGAAGAACACAGACTGCTGAAC
>NW_028318941.1:1275000-1288622 GCF_062004578.1 Staurois parvus
CATCCAAGCCTTACATCATCAAGTGCAATGCAAAGCGTCGGATTTCGTGGTGTAAAGCATGCCACCACTGGACTCTAGAGCAGTGAAGATATGTGCTCTGGAGTGATGAATCACGTTTCTCTGTCTGGCAATCCGATGGACATGTCTGGGTTTGGCAGTTGCCAGGAGAACGGTACTTGCCTGACTGCATTGTGCCAAGTGTAAAGTTTGGTGGAGGGGGGATTATGGTGTGGGGTTGTTTTTCAGGGGTTGGGCTTGGCCCCCTAGTTCCAGTGAAGGGAACTCTTAAGGCGTCAGCATACCAAGACATTTTGGACAATTTCATGCTCCCAAGTTTGTGGGAAGAGTTTCGGGATGGCCCCTTCCTGTTCCAACATGACTGCGCACAAAGTAAGGTCCATAAAGACATGGAGGATCCAGTTTGGGGTGGAGGAACATGACTGGCCTGCACAGAGTCCTGACCTCAACCCCATAGAACACCTTTTGGATGAATTAGAGCGGAGACTGCGAGCCAGGCCTCCTCCCCCGACATCAGTGCCTGACCTGACAAATGTGCTTCTGGAAGAATGGTCCAACCTTCCCATAGACACCCTCCTAAACCTTGTAGACGGCCTTCCCAGAAGAGTTGAAGCTGTTATAGCTGCAAAGGGCGGGGCCAACTCAATATTGAACCCTACGGACTAAGACTGAGATGCCATTAAAGTTCATGTGCGTGGAAAGGCAGGCGGCCCGATACTGCGGGCAATATAGTGTGTGTGTATATATATATATACAGTGAAGGAAATGCGTATTTGATCCCCGGCTGATTTTGAATGTTTGCCCACTCACAAAGAAACGATCAGTCTAAAAATCGAATGTTCGGTGTAATGTAACACTGAGAGACAGAATAGCAACAACAAATTCAGCAGAAATGCGTCTAACAAATGATGACTGATCTGCATGTTCGTGAGGGAAATAAATATTTGATCCCCTTCACAAAACATGACTTAGTACTTGGTGGCAAATCCCTTGTTGGCAATCACAGAGGTCAGACGTTTCCTGTAGTTGGCCCCCAGGTTTGCACACATCTCAGGAGGGATTTTGGCCCACTCCTCTTGGCAGATCCTCTCCAAGTCATTAAGATTTGGTGGCTGACATTTGCCAACTTGAACTTTCAGCTCCCACCACGGATTTTTCAATCGGATTAAGGTCTGGAGACTGTATTCATTGCCATTCTTTTTTCATGTATGACCTTTTTCAATAGAGATTGTACACCTGATTTTAATTGTTGTACCGTCTGCTGTCCCTCTGGTAGTCTATGATGGACATGCAGACCTTTTTGAGCTATGACAAAATGGCGCCTGCCTATCGCGCATGCGCCTTTTGATCTATTTAGCTCCGACCTGCACGTCACGGCGTACACCGGTTCTTTTCTCTGAGGATGTGCTTGGCACGTAATGCGTAAGGAGGAACCTGCGCACGCCTTGACGCCACGCCGTCGGAGCATTGTGGAGCTCCGGCGGCCACTACATCTGACAGGATGGTTAGTCCTGTTTGCTTTGTTGCTAGCCTTCATGCTTTGCTAGCCGTGTGCTTATTTATTGTATTGCCATTGTATTGGATGCATCCTGTCTTATACCATTAAACCAGTTTAACTGTACTTCACTATGGGCATTTCTCTTGATTCCTTGTGGGGAGTATCTCCCCCTAGATACCGTTGATGTGCAGTGGAGGAGTGGTGGTTTTCTCTGGTGGAGCTGTGATTTCTTCCTTGCTGTCTAGTGGATCCTTTGCTGCTTTGGTCTGAGGATCTTCACTGATCCAGGGATTACACCTACCCTTTTTCCATGATGACTACGTCCTGAACTCCATCTCTGCCACATTGCATGCACCTCTGGTCAGTGTTCACGGCCGCCTGAAGTCACCTTTACTGGGACTTTCTGCATTGGGACCCATTTTCTTATATATTTTTATTCATTTTTTTATTCATTTTTATTCATATTCCTTTTTTATAATTTATGTCACATTTATAGCGCTGCACTTTATATTTTATAAGGTCTGGAGACTGGCTAGGTCACTCCAGGACCTTAATGTGCTTCTCCTTTGTTGCCTTGGCCGTGTGTTTTGGGTCATTGTCATGCTGGAACACCCATACACGACCCATTTTCAATGCCCTGGCTGAAAGAAGAAGGTTCTCACCCAAAATTTGATAACCCATTGCCCCGTCCATCATCCCTTTGATGCGGTGCAGTTGTCCTGTCCCCTTAGTAGAAAAACACCCCCAAAGCAGAATGTTTCCACCACCATGCTTGACAGTTGGGATGGTGTTCTTGGGGTCATAGGCAGCATTCCTCCTCCTCCAAACACGGCGAGTTGATGCCAAAGAGCTAAATTACGGTCTCATCTGACCACAACACTTTCAACCAGTCCTTCTCTGCATCATTCAGATGTTCAATGGAAAACTTCAGACGGGCCTGGACATGTGCTTTCTTGAGCAGAGGGACCTTGCGGGCACTGCAGGATTTCAAGCCTTGTCGGCGTAGTGTGTTACCAATTGTTTTCTTGGTGACTGTGGTCCCAGCTGCCTGGAGAACATTGACAAGATCCTCACATGTAGTTCTGGGATGATTCCTCACTGTTCTCATGATCATTGACACTCCACGAGGTGAGATCTTGCATGGTGCACCAGACCTAGGGAGACTGACACTTGTTTTGTGTTTCTTCCATTTGTGAATGATTGCACCAACTGTTGTCACCTTCTCACCAAGCTGCTTGGCGATAGTTTGGTAGCCCAGTCCAGCCTTGTGTAGGTCTACAAACTTGTCCCTGACATCCTTGGACAGCTCTTGGACAGCCATGGTGGAGAGTTTGGAATCTGATTGTTTGATTGCTCCTGTGGACAGGTGTCTTTTATACAGGTAACAAAATGAGATTAGCAGGACTCCCTTTAAGAGACTGCTTCCAATCTCAGCTTGTTACCTGTATGAAAGACACCTGGTAGCCAGAAATCCTGCTGAATGATAGGGGATCAAATCCTTATTTCCCTCATGAACATGCAAATCAGTCATCATTTGTTAGACATGCATTTCTGCTGAATTTTTTGTTGCTATTCTGTCTGGATTCTGAGGAAGCTAATACACCGCAACGTCACGCCGCCGGAGCCTCGTGAAGGTCCAGCAGCCATCTTGCTTATGGACGGTTAGTCCGATCATTACTGCTGTAATACCTCACTGATTTTGTTGAGTTTTATGTCAATTCTTCTGGAATAAAAGGCTTCATTTACCTACTACACTATGGGCACCTTTTGTATGTCTCCCTTGTGGAGCCATTGATTTTCTAGAGCCCACTCCAGAATCATGATCCACTACAGAATCCAGAGGAGGGAGTTCCTGTCACACAGGCTGCTACACCCATCCATCCCTTAAAGGGGACCTCTGGCTGACTGGATCCCTATACTACCCAGAAGTACCTGACATACCACACACCACCCAGAGGGAGGATAATCCTTTACCTGGCCTAATCCACTTCCTTAAAGGGGGGACCTTGTTGATTGATTTATATGCGTATTTCCATTATGCATCTGGTGAGTGCGTATTCTTACCCCACTTTTTCAAAGCACAAGCACTGAAGTATCGCCGCAGTTGACACTTTATGCACGGATTGTCACCTTAAAAACTATTTATTTGTCCAACATACTTATATATCTATATGGACATTATTATTAATTTATTAGCGCTGCACTTTACATTTATGACTGAGGTTTTTTTTGATTACCTGTAGGGCAATAGCTGCTTATATTGAGATATTCTAGATTTAGATGGAGCGTGCTGGGCTCAGGCTGGTCATACATTATACAATTTGTTTGTTCAATTCTCCTTTAGATTAACAAAAACCATATAATAGGAGATCAAACCTAAACACTTTCTATTTCTATGCAATCAGGCAACCCCTTTCACTACATAGTTAAAGGTAAATCTAAAGGAAATGAACTAGGAAATGGCATAATGTAGTCAACCCTCAGCTCTTGTATGTCTTGGAAATTTCAACAGTGAGATCTCCCTGATGTCATTCCAGGCTTTGTTCTTCCCCTCTGGGGAGTTCTGGGTGTTCCCTTCCAGCTTTGGGTGTCCCAGCTCCTCCTTCTACATTCTCCAAAAATTGGGAAACCCCTTTTAATGGGCAAAGTAGATGAGCCACTCAGAAGAATCAGTTCTGGGTGGCCTTATCCTATATTATTTACAGCATTTGCCCATCTATCTATAAATCTTTTCATTTATCTATCATATAATAAGACCGGTAGGTAGAGCGCTAGCCCAGTGGATGTAATTAATCATTGGGGACAGTCGCAGCCAATAGTAGGTAATTAAAATCACACCGGTAGCCCCGGTTCACACCAGTGTGGTTTTGAAATCCCACTACTTCAGCGCAATTTCAAAGCCGTAAGCAGTGCTTTTTGCAGCGCCGATTTCTTTGCGGCTCGCGACTTCATATAACAGAAGCCTATGCAAGTCGCAATGAAATCGGCAAAGAGTAGTGCAGGAATCTTTTTCAAAATTGCTGCAACATTAGTCACGCTGATATGAATGGTTCCATTCCTGGCAATAGGGTGCGACTTGTCATGCGATTTGGAACTGTTGGTTGGAATCCCAACCACAGCACCACCTGCCTGGAGTTTGTATGTTCTCCCTGTGCCTGTGTGGGTTTCCTCCGGGTACTCTGGTTTCCTACCACACTCCAAAGACATACTGGTAGGTGAATTGGCTCCTGTCTAAATTGTCCCTAGTATGTGTATGTATGAATGTGAGTTAGGGACCTTAGATTGTACGCCCCTTGAGGGTTAGGGACCTTAGATTGTACGCCCCTTGAGGGTTAGGGACCTTAGATTGTACGCCCCTTGAGGGTTAGGGGCCTTAGATTGTACGCCCCTTGAGGGTTAGGGGCCTTAGATTGTACACCCCTTGAGGGTTAGGGACCTTAGATTGTACACCCCTTGAGGGTTAGGGACCTTAGATTGTACACCCCTTGAGGGTTAGGGACTGATGTGAATGTACAATATATGTATAAAGCGCTGCGTAAACTGACGGCGCTATGTAAGTACCTGAAATAAATAATAATAACTATCAAAATGCATGACAAGTCCCACCGGAGTGACCCGGAGCTTACTGTCCTTCGATATCTTATTTTCCCACTGAAATGCTTTCTTTGCTGCGCTCTTCATTGAATTGTGAGACTCATCAGTCAGTCTGTGTTGAACATTTAGCAGGCTGGGTCCAGCCAGAATTGATGCATGTCACAGATTTCAGGCCGTCAGCCTTCCTCTTCCCTCCATCAATCTCCCTGTATGCAAATTCATTCAGAATTGATACCCTGTAGTGGAGAGCAGCTTCCACTGACACCACACTGCCATCTATTGGCGCACTGTGCAATACCACAGCCTTCTGCACCTACCCTGCATTCTGTTTATTTCTAATGATTTACTGTATATTTATTTATTTCAGGTACTTATATAGCGCCGTCAATTTACGCAGCACTACGCAGCACTTTACATATATATTGTACATTCCCATCAGTCCCCAACCCTCAAGGGGCATACAAGGTAAGGTCCCTAACTCACATTCATACATGCAGGGGCGGACTGACAACTCATGGGGTCCCCGGGCAATTGGGGATCATGGGGCCCCTGTGTCCTTGCCCAAACTCAAAACAGCCTATGAAAAAGGTACCAGGGGCATCTCATGGGGCCCCCTACGGACCCCAGGCCCTTGGGCAGTGCCCGAGTTTCCAAATGGTCAGTCCGCCCCTGCATACATACACGGGCCAATTTAGACAGGATCCAATTCACCTACCAGCATGTCTTTGGAGTGTTGGAGGAAACCAGAGGAAACCCACGCAGGCACAGGGAGAATATGCAAACTCCAGGCAGGTGGTGCCGGGGTTGGGATTCAAACCAATGACCCGAGTACTGCCAGGCGGAAGTGCTAACCATTTAGCCACTGTGCTGCCCACCATATATAGAGTCAACATTTCCCCTACAGTATGCAAAGGGATTGATTTACTAAAAGCAAATAGACTGTGCACTTTGCAGTTGCTCCAGAGCTTAGTAAATGGGGTACAGCTTCACTTTGCAAAGAATACCCAATCACGTGCAAGGAAAATAAAATAAAATTGCTTTTTTGCTTGCATGTGATTGGATGATGGAAGTCAACAAAGCATCTGCTCATTTATTAACCACTTGCCCTCCTGAGGATTTATCCCCCCTTCCTGACCAGGCCATTTTTTGTGTTTCAGCACTGCGTTACTTTAGCTGACAATTGCGCGGTCAATTGCACGCTGCATCCAAATGAAATTTGTGTCCTTTTTTCCCACAAATAGAGCTTTCTTTCAGTGGTATTTGATCACCTGTGCGGTTTTTATTTTTTGTGCTATAAACAAAAAAAAAAGACCGACAATTTGAAAAAGAAAATATATATTTTTGAGTTTTTGCTATAAAACATATCCAGTGAAAAAATTATGAAAATCAAATTTTGGCATAAATTTCGGCCAAAATGTATTCTGCTACATGTCTTTGCTAAACAAAATCCCAATACGTGTAAATTAATTAATTGTTTGGTTATAGCGTCTACAAATGGCGGTGTATACACTGTTTTTTTTATACTAGTAATGGCGGCGATCAGTGACTTACAGCAGGACTGCGGCGACGTTCAAAAAGCACTGATACTGTACTAATGGTACTGGGCAGGAAGGGGTTAACATCTGGGCTGATCAAAGGGTTTTTATTACTAATTCATTTTTTTACAGTTTTATTACATTTCTTTAAGAGCTCTGTAGGGGGCTTTGGTGAGAAGAAAAGGAAAGAAAGAGAGAGAGAGAGAGACAGAGAGAGCGTGTGAGAGAGAGAGAGAGAGAGAGAGAGAGACGGAGAGAGCGCGAGAGAGAGAGAGAGAGAGAGAAGGAAACTATAGACCCCGGAAACAACAACAACAGATCTCCCTACAGCCAGCATCAATAGACCCTCCAGCAGCTAGCAATGATGTTATTACATTTCTTTAGGAGCTCTGTAGGGGTCTTTGGTGAGAAGAAAAGAGAGAGAGAGAGAGAGAGAAAGAAAGAAAGAAAGAAAGAAAGAAAGAAAGAAAGAAAGAAAGAAAGAAAGAAAGAAAGAAAGAAAGAAAGAAAGAGAAAAAAATAAACTATAGACCCAGGAAACAACAGATCTCCCTACAGCCAGCAGCAATAGACCCTCCAGCAGCTAGCAATGATAGCAATGATGGTATTAAATTTCTTTAGGAGCTCTGTAGGGGGGCTTTGGTGAGAAGGAAAGAAAGAAAGAAAGAAAGAAAGAAAGAAAGAAAGAAAGAAAGAAAGAAAGAAAGAAAGAAAGAAAGAAAGAAAGAAAGGAAAGGAAGGAAGGAAGGAAAGAAAGAAAGAAAGAAAGAAAGAAAGGAAAGAGAGAGAGAAAGAGAGAAAAAGAGAAAGAAAGAAAGAAAGAAAGAAAGAAAGAAAGAAAGAAAGAAAGAAAGAAGGAAGGAAGGAAACTATAGACCCCGGAAACAACAACAACAGATCTCCCTACAGCCAGCATCAATAGACCCTCCAGAAGCTAGAAATGATGTTATTAAATTTCTTTAGGAGCTCTGTAGGGGGGCTTTGGTGAGAAGAAAAGAAATAAAGAGAGAAAGAAAGAAAGAAAGAAAGAAAGAAAGAAAGAAAGAAAGAAAGAAAGAGAGAGAGAGAAAGAAACTATAGACCCCAGAAACAACAACAACAGATCTCCCTACAGCCAGCATCAATAGACCCTCCAGCAGCTAAAATGATAGACCCCTCTCTCAACAGTAGTAGACCTCCCAAGCAACAAAATTCCTGCAGTACACCCCACCATGCCATTACATACGTTTAGTGCTGGAGGTGCCGGGAACCACCTTCCCGCTGAAATAAAGCCCTGGTTGTGCAGCTTCGCAATGCAGCACAACATGCCACAGTGTCTAGAAATGAATTAAATATTATTTCCAAGCATATAGAAATGTCTTATAAACACATGTATGCACTGCCTGTGTGAATGAGGCCTACGAGAGAACACTGAGACCTCAGTCCTCATTTTGGGGTGGTGGTCTATTGCACAGCTGATACCATTGCCTCCAATGGCAGCCCATTGTCCAACTGCTCATGCTGTCTTCTTACCCGGGGTCATAAAAATGTAAAAATATTTCCATTGGTGCCCAAAGGCCTATTGCATTCCTTTATTGTCCCCTTGTACTGGTGGTCATTGTCCATTGAGTTCCAGGTGCCCCTTTAAATTTGGTGGTCGGTGGTTTGGTGGAGCAGCGGGGATCGTGGTTAGGTAAGTATACCTCTGCTCTGCAAACCCCCAAATGAAAATGAGCAGTTAACCCATGCAGTGCAGGTACAGCCCCGTTGCATGGGAAAAATCTAAATGTTGTTCTTCTTTAACCTCCCTGGCGGTATTCCCGAGTGTAGCTCGGGGTAAAGTTTCAGTACCAAAAGCGGTAACCCCCCCGATCTACACTCGGGAATACACTGCAGCGTTGCTCCGGGATCTCTTCTTCACTTACCTTGTCCTGCGCTCCCACGATGTCCCCCCTGCAGTGTCCCCTGTAATGTCCTCCGGCCAATGCCGGCATCTGTCTTCCGGGTTCCGTTCCCTGCGACGTTCAAAAAGCGTCCCTTTAGGTCAAAAGCGGTTTTAGAGAACAGCTAGAGAACAGCGATAGTAAATCAGAACCACTTGCAGAATTGAGTGATAATGATTCGTGGGGGAAATTCCTCATCAGACACTGAAAACGATTCTGCGACTTTGCTCAGTGATGTGCGAACTTGGCGCTCTATTTCACATTTCAGTGTTTTTGGTTTGATTATATTATTGAATTAAATTTATTATTATTATTATATTTTATGATTATTTAGTAAATTATAATTTATGATTTCGTGTTTCAAATTTTATCATCCCCAGGATGTTTACTAGACTCTTGTTCGGACAGATTTCAGTGAGTTATTCCTAAGAATTACAGGACTACAATAAAAAAAAAGAACATATTTCCATGCAAAAAAATGTACCGCTTTGAGCACAGAAATATGGACATAATCAGACCGCTAGGGAGGCTACAAAAAAAAAATCCAGGTATGGACATTTTTACATTGGTACAGCTTGGTCCAATGTAACTATATACCAGGGGCGGACTGACAACTCATGGGGCCCCCGGGCAATAGAGGATCATGGGGCCCCTGTGTCCTTGCCCAAACTCAATAAAGCCTATGAAAAAGGTACCAGGGGCATCTCATGGGGCCCCCTACTGACCCCGGGCCCTCGGGCAGTGCCTGAGTTTCCAAACGGTCAGTCCGCCCCTGCTATATACATATACAATATATTCACCATACCAATGGAAGAAGGAGATCCCTGCATTACACACCGCTACTCCACTGATCTCCACTAGCTTTTGGGTCCTGTGCCAAGTGGCTGCCCTGCTGCATTGTGAATACAGGAGGTCACTTGCTCAGCACAGGTGCCAATAGGAGATCGCTTAGCACGTTCGCAATGGATGCAAAGCATTCTCTAATTGTATGAGGTGGAGAGTATGACATCACCTCCCCACCTCTCCACCTTGTCCAATCAGAGAAAGCTTTGCATTCATTGAGAAAATGCAAAGTGGTCTCTGAATGGCACACATCCCAAGAGGCCGACCTTCTGTGTTCACAGTGCAGGAGGACAGCTTCTCGGCATGGGACCTAGAAGCTAGTGGAGGTCACTGGAGATACAGTGATTTGCAAGCTGGAGCAAAGTAACTATGAAAAAATATCCATACCTGGAATTCACCTTTACATTTCTATGAGTGTTCAGTTTATCCAACACCCCACAGTACTCCTATACTACCTAGAACCTACCAAAACCTATACTACTGTAACGCCCTCCAAGTTAGATAGGCTGCTGTTTTATTTTTTTAGACAGAGGCTGAGTAGCAGCCTGGGATGAGTCAGCCTGGGAGTGAGGTAGTGAGGTCACCTCAGGACAGGCTTGGAGGCTCTGGTCAGGGCTTCTGGAGCCCTCCCACGTTTCCAGAGAGTTGAGAAGATTCTGGAACGGAGGGGAGGAGGCCCAGATCTGCATGTTTGAGGGACCTTGGCCAATCCCCTGGCAGGATGCTGGACATGGTGACCAAGGCAACCCTCAAATATCACAGAGCCTGGGGGAGCAGGGTCAGTGTCGAGTGAGGAACTGGAGTTTGAAGCCTGGGAGGGGCCTACCTGCAGGCAAGTGCTGGAAAAGAGGACCTGCACTGCACCACTACCTCCTAGGTAGGACAGCCTATGTAGCAGGAAAAGAGCCAGCCCAGCGAAGGCCTCAAGTCAGCCATCAACCCACCAAGCTAACAGGAGAGAACAGTGTGAGTACTCTTGCACCCCATAGGCTGGATAAGGGGAGAGGGTAGTCAGGTGGATAACCCAACTATCTTCTTATCCAGGACTGCTGCTGCAAATTGGCAGCTTCTGGGCCCCCTTGCCCAGGGATACCCTCAAGGTAGCTGGGTGAACAGGAGGAATCACCCAGGCTCTGAGGAGGTACACCAAAGGGGCTCTTAAAAAGAGACTATGGCTATTCACATCTTTGTACATAGTTGCTAAGGAGTTTGTCCTAAAGTTCTACAGTTCCTCAGGCTTCCCATATACCTCTAGACCCCATCCAAGTTCTTAACCCCTTAATGAAATCACGAAACCAAGCTCATGAACTGTCCTTTGAATCAAGTGTGCAAAGTGTGAAAAATGTGTGTTGCTTGGCTGTGAAGAGCTTAAGAGGGACCCAAAACTCAGTGACTCCTAAGGGGGTAGTGCTACAGTACCAATTATGGAGTCGGAAGTCGCTGATTTACAAGAATTCCGGGGGAAACGCCTCCCTTGAGTTTCCTGCACATCTGCAAACTCTTTGTATGCTACACCAGAGGAGACCTATTAGAGGACATTTTTAGGAGTTTCGAGTACCTTCGTTTTTTATTGCTCACCCCCATGCATGGTGAACATTAGGGGTCCAAAAAAGTCCAACAAGTAACACATAAGTCACCTTCACCTTGCTGACACCCTTTCTTTGAGACTGGGGGTTACAAAGAGCATTCAGCATTGGGCACCACTACCTTTGTAGGGGCACCCTTAATTTAGAGCAGGCCTTGACATTTTCACGCGCCTGCTCGCCAATGGTGAATTTAAATTATGGTGGGGCTGAGTGTGTCCCCCAGGGCTGTCTTGCTGAGCAGGCTCGGAGCTGGAGCTCAGGCTGGATCTGTAAGTGGCACTGGGAGCCGTCAGACTGCTCAATAGCTGAGCGTAGTGAAAGCAAAGGAAGGAGTGTGTGCTGTGCTCTCTGCCTCCCCCTAGAGTGCAGTACCCGGATCTGTGAGTGAACAGCGAAGTGCTGCAACTTTTTATAGAGCTCTGTGTGTGTGTATCTGTACATTTGTCTGTGTGTATGTACATGTATGTGTGTGTGTACATGTGTGTGTGTGTGTGTATACATACATGTGTCTGTGTGTACATTTGTCTGTGTATGTATGTACATGTGTCTGTGTATGTATTTACATGTGTCTGTGTGTATGTACATGTGTCTGTGCGTGTTTATTTCTGTGTATGTACATGTATCTGTGTGTATGCGTTTCTGTATGTGCCTGTGTATGTATACATGTGTCTGTATGTGGGCGTGGGTGTCTCTGTGTGTGTGTGTGTGTACATGTGTCTCTGTGTGTGTGTGTACATGTTTCTGTGTGTGTGTGTATGTACATGTCTGTGTGTGTGTACAGGTGTCTCTGTGTGTGTGTGTGTATGTATGTACATGTGTCTGTGTATGTATATACATGTGTCTGTGTATGTATGTACATGTGTCAGTGTGTATGTACGTGTCTGTGCGTGTGTATTTCTGTGATTGTAAGCTCGTAAGAGTAGGGCCCTCTTACCCCTCGTACGCTGTCTGTCTTTGTTGTACTGTGCCATGTATTGTCCCCCCTATTGTACAGCGCTGAGCAAACCCTTTGGCGCTACATAAACTCGTAGTAATAATAATAATAATAATAATAGTGTATGTACATGTATCTGTGTGTATGCGTGCCTGTATGTGTCTTTGTGTGTATACATGTGTCTGTATGTGTGTGTGTGTGTACATGTGTCTCTGTGCGTGTGTGTACATGTTTCTATGTGTGTGTGTGTGTACAGGTGTCTGTGTGTGTTTGTGTGTATGTTCGTACATGTGTCTGTGTATGTATGTACATGTGTCTGTGCGTGTGTATTTCTGTGTATGCATGTCTGTACATGTCTGTGTGTGTACAGGTGTCTCTGTGTGTGTTTGTTGGTGGCGAGTAACTCTAAGGTCTGACTAGTAGCTCAGGACTTTAAGCCCTGATTGAGAGCACCTTTCTCATAAGCTCTCCCTATTGATGGGGAACCTTTTGAAAATAAAAATAAAATCACATTTTACCTGCAAGAACCGAAACTAAGACAGTTTCAGCACTATGGAGAGCTCAAGACTTTTTTTATTTTTTTTACAACTTACTACACGATTGATGTCAGGCTGGTGGCACATCGCTGGGATCACGTATGATAGGAAACCATTTACATTAATGGAACCACTTGTCCAAAACACCGCAGATCCTGCAGCTGAGATGAAAAATATCTCATGGATCTGGGGAGCAAGAGAGTGACCCTGTAATGACGGGTGAGGGGTCTGCTCACTCATCTGATATGATCTGCCAAACCTGAGACTGGGAGAAGATACTTTGTATCAGTCCAAATCCCCCTTTGAGGACTACCCTTGGTACAAAACCTGCAGCCCTTTGGCACTTTTTGTGCGGCCCTGGGGGCCCCTGCAGACACTAATCTGTTCCCCTATTGCCCTGTTATAGCAGGTCTGTCTCTTGTGCTATGTCTCCTGTCTATGACTGTCACCTGAATCATGTCCCCAGTCACCACCAACTCCTATAACATGTCTGCAGTCTCTGATCATCTCTTGTACTATGTCCGCAGTCTCTGGTCATCTCCTGTACTATGTCCGCAGTCTCTGGTCATCTCCTGTACTGTGTCCGCAGTCTCTGGTCATCTCCTGTACTATGTCCGCAGTCTCTGGTCATCTCCTGTACTATGTCTGCAGTCTCTGGTCATCTCCTGTACTGTGTCCGCAGTCTCTGGTCATCTCCTGTACTGTGTCCGCAGTCTCTGGTCATCTCCTGTACTATGTCCGCAGTCTCTGGTCATCCCCTGTACTATGTCCGCAGTCTCTGGTCATCTCCTGTACTGTGTCCGCAGTCTCTGGTCATCTTCTGTATCATGTCTGCAGTCTCTGGTCATCTCCTGTACTATGTCTGCAGTCTCTGGTCATCCCCTGTACTGTGTCCGCAGTCTCTGGTCATCTCCTGTACTGTGTCCGCAGTCTCTGGTCATCTCCTGTACTGTGTCCGCAGTCTCTGGTCATCTCCTGTACTATGTCCGCAGTCTCTGGTCATCCCCTGTACTATGTCCGCAGTCTCTGGTCATCTCCTGTACTGTGTCCGCAGTCTCTGGTCATCTTCTGTATCATGTCTGCAGTCTCTGGTCATCTCCTGTACTATGTCTGCAGTCTCTGGTCATCTTCTGTATCATGTCTGCAGTCTCTGATC